>NW_015655588.1:413128-415127 GCF_001515625.1 Sinocyclocheilus rhinocerous | reverse complement strand
GGGTTTTAGGTAGATGGCCCACTTCATGTCCTGGGCGAACTTCAGCCTTATCTGAGGGAAATGCTATTTGAGGATAGCTGTGTCCAGCCACCTAGTGTTATGGCCGTTGCTTGCATCAGGCTCTGATCTGGACTATAGTTTTATGTGTTCGTTCCTTAGCGAATCATTACTATGGTCTGGATCTTCCTATTGTGAGCCTCTGGTCAATATATTGGTGAACGAAAAGCTAGCCTACTGTGGAACTGATACGGATTAAGGACCTCCTTAGTATAGCCACCTAGGGGTGGTTATATTTCAGCCATTGCCATGGTAGTTGTAGTGGTCCAAGAGCCTAGCTATCTGAGGATAGCCATATGCTAGCTCGGTGATTGCTCCCCTGCCTAGGGTTTTTAAGTAGCGGTCTCCTTTCCTAGACAGTGCTGTCTCCCCTCTCTGGGTCATAAGTAGACAGCCCACTCTCCGTGGTCTGGGTAGTTTCAGTCTGTTCCACCTCTGGTAGCCCTTCCTACACACACAGCTATCTGAGGATATCTATGTGCTAGCTCAGTGACTGCTCCCCTTCCTAGGGTCTTATGTAGCGGTCTCCCTGAGCCCTTGCCTAGATAGCGCTATCTCCCCTGCTAGGGTTGTAAGTAGATACCCCACTCTTGTGGTCTGGGCAGCCTCATAGGGTTTTTCAGGCTAGCTGTGTGGGACCAGCTGCTGATAGCTCGGTGATTGCTCCCCTTTTTTGGTTTTAAGTAGTGGTCTACTTGAGC
This sequence comes from Sinocyclocheilus rhinocerous, assembly GCF_001515625.1. Taxonomy (NCBI): domain Eukaryota; kingdom Metazoa; phylum Chordata; class Actinopteri; order Cypriniformes; family Cyprinidae; genus Sinocyclocheilus; species Sinocyclocheilus rhinocerous. Next base: position 414,369 of record NW_015655588.1, on the reverse strand, counting down.
CCTACCTAGACAGTGCTGTCTCCCCTGCTAGGGTTGTAAGTAGACAGCCCACTCTTTGTGGTCTGGGTAGTCTCAGTCGGTCCCCTCCTGTTCTACTATTCGCCTTATCTGAGGGAAATGCTATTTGAGGATAGCTGTGTCCAGCCACCTAGTGTTATGGCCGTTGCTTGCATCAGGCTTTGATCTGGACTATGGTTTTTATGTGTTCGCTCCTTAGCGAATCATTACTATGGTCTGGATCTTCCTATTGTGAGCCTCTGGTCAATATATTGGTGAACGAAAAGCTAGCCTACTGTGGGACTGACACGGATTGGGGACGGGGTGGTTATATTTCAGCCATTGCCATGGTAGTTGTAGTGGTCCAAGAGCCTAGCTATCTGAGGATAGCCATATGCTAGCTCGGTGATTGCTCCCCTGCCTAGGGTTTTTAAGTAGCGGTCTCCTTTCCTAGACAGTGCTGTCTCCCCTCTCTGGGTCATAAGTAGACAGCCCACTCTCCGTGGTCTGGGTAGTTTCAGTCTGTTCCACCTCTGGTAGCCCTTCCTACACACACAGCTATCTGAGGATATCTATGTGCTAGCTCAGTGACTGCTCCCCTTCCTAGGGTCTTATGTAGCGGTCTCCCTGAGCCCTTGCCTAGATAGCGCTATCTCCCCTGCTAGGGTTGTAAGTAGATAGCCCACTCTTGTGGTCTGGGCAGCCTCATAAGATGGCTTACCGGGGTTTTTCAGGCTAGCTGTGTGGGACCAGCTGCTGATAGCTCGGTGATTGCTCCCCTTTTTTGGTTTTAAGTAGTGGTCTACTTGAGCCCTACCTAGACAGTGCTGTCTCCCCTGCTAGGGTTGTAAGTAGACAGCCCACTCTTTGTGGTCTGGGTAGTCTCAGTCGGTGCCCCTTCTGGTAGCCTTCCCAGGAACTCATGTAACCATGGTTCCCCGAGAGGGACCGAGACGCTGCGTCCTGGTGGACACTTTGGGGAACGCTATCTGCGTGACCGGTACCTGAAGCATGTGTAAAACAACTCCAATCCTATTGGTCCACGTGGCCCGTGATGTCATAGGCGGGTACCCGAAAGTATAAAAGGGGCACCTGCTGAATACGTCACCAACTCAGTTGTCTGAGGAGACGTAAACAGGCAGGCTGAAGGCATGGCAAAGGGACGCAGCGTTTCGTTCCCTCTCGGGGAACCATGGTTACATGAGTAACCCGAGACGTTCCCCTTCTAGGGAACTCAACGCTGC
>NW_015655588.1:405583-412982 GCF_001515625.1 Sinocyclocheilus rhinocerous | reverse complement strand
GAGGGAGCCCGATACCAGATAAGGTTGAACACCCTAACCAAGCTAAGAACACAGCAATGCTATGTGAGCAGTAGTAGCTAGATACATAAGACCACTGAGAGGCTGGAAGCCTAGAGGAGTTCTCAAGATTACCACCAACAATCCCAGCAAGGACACAGCTATCCGCAACCAGAGGTGGAACAGACTGAAACTACCCAGACCACGGAGAGTGGGCTGTCTACTTACAACCCAGAAAGGGGAGACAGCACTGTCTAGGTAGGGCTCAAGGAGACCGCTACTTAACCCTAGGCAGGGGAGCAATCACCGAGCTAGCACATGGCTATCCTCAGATAGTTAGGCTCTAGGAAAGGGGACCACTACAACTACCATGGCAATGGCTGAAATATAACCACCTTTAGGTGGCTATACTAAGGAGGTCCCCAATCCGTGTCAGTCCCACAGTAGGCTAGCTTTTCGTTCACCAATATATTGACCAGAGGCTCACAATAGGAAGATCTAGACCAAAGTAATGATTCGCTAAGGAGCAAACACAGAAAAACCATAGTCCAGATCAAAGCCTGATGCAAGCAACGGCCATAACACTAGGTGGCTGGACACAGCTATCCTCAAATAGCATTTCCCTCAGATAAGGCTGAAGTTCGCCCAGGCCATGAATTGGGCCATCTACCTAAAACCCGAACAGGGGAGACAGCGCAGTCTAGGCAAGGGCTCAAGGAGACCACTACTTAAAGACCCCACAAGGGGGAGCAGTCTCCAAGCTGGAACACAGCTATCCTCAGACAGCAGATTCCAAACAAGGCTTCAGCGCTTACCTGAGACAGTTTATACCCAAGGGGAATTAAACCCAGTTATAAACACCTGGCTAGAACATAGCTGTCCTCAGACATTATTCCAAAGCAAAACAGCCTGAACTGGAGCATAATCATCCGCAGATGGCTACACTCTGAGCAGAGACTGTTCACTTATCACCCGGCTAAACACAGGAAGGAACATTCCCCGTAACCACTCTAGACTACTGAAGCACCCTGGGAGAGAAGGCTAACAGCTTCATTCCACAGAGCATTCAGTATAACCATGCCCAGCGAGGCTCTCCACACACAATAACATGCATATTAGAGAGGCACGGCTGAGTTAAATATAGCTCCGCCCGCAATCTCGCACACCTTGAGCTAAAAACGACTCGGTGCTCACACTTCATCGTTATAGCAATGCAAGCAATATCCACGGCATCAGGCAACCCGATAGTCGAGGGTATGCGGACACCGCAGATCAAAGCAATCGCCGCGAGCTGAGATAAACCGAGCTCGAGATGACAACGGCCTGAGACGCGAACGCTTTGCCCCGCACCCCTCGGGAATAGGAACAAACGCGAGCCGAACGAATTAAAGTGATTCATCACAAAGAGCGCGTGGTCACCGTTTTAGACAAAGACGAAAATTATAGAATATGTCCTCAAGTGTTAGAATCCCAACACGGAGGCACATATTCCTCAAAGCGCTGCTCGACTCACCAGGATGATGTTTCACACACGTTCATCAGACAGACGGAGACAACAAAAGTTGGTGACATATTCAGCAGGTGCCCCTTTTATACTTTCGGGTACCCGCCTATGACGTCACGGGCCACGTGGACCAATAGGATTGGAGTTGTTTTACGCATGCTTCAGGTACCGTTTACGCAGATAGCGTTCCCCAAAGTGTCCACCAGGACGCAGCATTGCGTTCCCTAGAAGGGGAATTTCAAATTTCACAAACTGTATAATATTTACTAACAACAAAACAACTGCAGTTCTGGCTGGTCACATTCAGTGTACCTGTTTAAATGTAAGAGTTAGGCTTAACTGAATTTGGAAACCTATTTAGCTTGACTGGATGATTTTCAATTTGGTAGTGTTAATACATTAGGTATCATGAACACTAACAACGAATAACAAATGTTACAGCATTTATTAATCTGTATTCATCATTTATTAATATATCCAATGCTAATGTTAAACTTGAACCTTATAACTGTTACTGCAGCTTTATTATGTATAATACAAATTGCAAATTACTTCATGACATATGTAAATAAATATGTCAGAAAAGCTGCAATTAAATGTAATGTAATTTGATAGTCCAGAATTCTTTCTAGGTTATAGTCGACGATTATTGCCTTAAGTAAAAAAAAAAACTAAATACTAAAATGTTGTACTTGTGCAGGATTGTCAGGGCCCATTTAACACAGGTTCAGGGAGAATACATAATACAGAGGGAGAAACGTCCTTCCACTCATCCTAGAATACATATGCTTCTCTTATTACATTTGGTGACCATCAGGCCAAGTGTTATATTATTAGACATTTGGAAATGTAGAACCTTTGGCAGCCATCAGACAGAGGAAACCAGTCTGCACTAATCACCAGCCTCACCATTTATTAGCGGTAGGGCATCAGTGAGCTGGCATGTGGTGGCAAAAAGAAGGTTGTCCAAATGGGTCAAGAAAAGAAGTGATACACAGACCATGTTCTAGGAAAAAGACCATGATTTTAAAGAATATGCTTCATTTTGAAGAAATTCCTGGTCTTTGTCCACATTTCCTATATGCACATAAAACAAAAAAGTCCTGTTTATTGAATAACTCCATCACATTCTATTGTTTCTGCCATGATGACATCACACACATTTTTTTCTTTTATGTCTCATTTTTTTCTGACTACTTCCTCTGCTTCAATAAGAATTGCTGCCCTGCAGCTCTGCCATCAGAGCTGGCCAGTCTGGTGATTAAACAGTACATTGTTATATAACAAAATGTGCATGTTTGAGTCATGCTTGAAGGTCAGAGAGTTTGGGGCTATAAAGGCATGTGCCCTTTAGTTACACTGGTGCTGTGCTATTTGTGGATTTATCTACATATCCGTTTTGTGCATGGATGCTTTTGCACACGTGCCTGTGTCCATCCGTTTTCCAGAAAAATATAGAAAAAACATAAGCATGCATGTGTGCGTGCACATGTGTGTTTACAGGATGTTCATTCATGCAAGAGGAATGTGCTTGGATAACGAGCTGCAGGAGATTGTGTTGTGTGTACTGCATGTGTGAATCAAGCTTGATGGCAGTGCTGAAAGGTATGGCAGAGATCTCTCCTGTCTCTTTCATGGACTGATAAAAGCTTGGGGCCTTCCCTATTTTTCCCATCCACTGCTCATCCAGCACAGCCAGATGAGTGTGTACCCAGAATATGACTGTATAAATATCTCTGTTACTGTGGCATTAATTCCAGTTTATATAACAAAATGTGCATGTTTGAGTCATGCTTGAAGGTCAGAGAGTTTGGGGCTATAAAGGCATGTGCCCTTTAGTTACACTTGGTGCTGTGCTATTTGTGGATTTATCTACATATCCGTTTTGTGCATGGATGCTTTTGCACACATGCCTGTGTCCATCCGTTTTCCAGAAAAATATAGAAAAAACATAAGCATGCATGTGTACGTGCACATGTGTGTTTACAGGATGTTCATTCATGCAAGAGGAATGTGCTTGGATAACGAGCTGCAGGAGATTGTGTTGTGTGTACTGCATGTGTGAATCAAGCTTGATGGCAGTGCTGAAAGGTATGGCAGAGATCTCTCCTGCCTCTCTCATGGACTGACAAAAGCTTGGGGCCTTCCCTATTTTTCCCATCCACTGCTCATCCAGCACAGCCAGATGAGTGTGTACCCAGAATATGACTGTATAAATATCTCTGTTACTGTGGCATTAATTCCAGTGACATGTTCTGTCACCATGGAAGCTGCGGTAGCCAGACAATTTTAAGTCCATGCTCTATATAGGCTTCTCACTCGCCTTAGTTGGCAGTTTTCCGAGGGAAAATGGAAGAGGAAAAATCTCAAAAGAGATGATTTTAATGTGTCATTTTTTTCCTCTTAGACAGCTGTGGAAAGAAAGTAAATTGAGATTTTTGCTCAGGTTTCCTGCTTCTCAGCATTACCAATCCTGATAATTCAACCATGTTTGTATGTTTTTTTTTAATGTAAAATATGGTTCTACTGCACATACATTCATTTATGTTTGCATAGACAGTGAAACAGTACAGTATTGATGTATTGACAGCATCTAAAACATGAAAACGTGGAATTACCATTTTGATTCTGTTGTATTGAGTTGTCATAATAATAACATTTTCTGTAATCGTTTAACCATTATTTACCATGTGATCAGGGTTTGAAATTAACTTTTTCACTCACCAGCCAGGCTGTAATTTAAAAACAGCGCCTAATATGAGGTCTCCCTCGCTTCGGCGATCGACCCACCGGGAATGTCCCGGTGCTCCCGATGGCCAGTAGCTACATCGCTGGGTATGTTCAAGTAAGCTAGATATGCCCAGATGCTGCGCAATTAGGCTTATTTAATATATCATGATGAGTCTCGAGTTCAGTATTTACACTAAATCTGTGCAGATTTGGCTTACATGAACTTCCTCAAGAAATTAATTAGTAAACATAATTTACGAAAAGTAACCCGCCAAATTGGCTAGTGATTTGACAGCGTTACCCGCCACAGCTGATTTTTACCCGCATTTGGCGGGTTGGCGGGTGTTAATTTCAAACCCTGCATGTGATGTTTATTTTGTTTGCTGTAGGACACAAATGGTATTTTCTCAGTATAGGCCTATGCTGTAATAAACACCAAAATGCAACATAAAATCACAAAAGTAATCAATTTTATTTGTGTGCTGTAGTCCAAATCTTCAAAATCCATATGATGTTTAATTTGTTTTGGTTCTAATTATTGATTCTATTCATCATTCACCTTACTATTGATTTCATTCACCTGTCCCGTTAATTATCTCATTAGTTCCTGTGTATTTATTCTCCCTGTTTAGTTCTGTTCTGATGTAGTACTACTATGTGGATGTTACCCTGTTATTCAAACCTGTATTCTGTGGTTTATTTTATTAAAGCCTGTTTCTGTAAATTCCTTGTCTTTGTGTGATTAGTCTAGCACCCACGCGTAACAGAACACCAGACAGAATACAGTTTAATTATTTGCAGCATTTTTCTTTACCCATTTCCATGGACTTTCCTGCTGTACACTTGCTGTGCCTGGAAGACCACACTCGGGACTTTCTCCATCTTGCGTGCTAGACGCACTACCCTATAGTGCTGGGCGGTTTGACCAAAAATCTGTATCACGTTTTTTTTAGGATTCTGGCGGTTTCACAGTTTATCACATTTCTTCCCTGACTGTGCCTTTATATGAATCAGAATGCATGAAAAAGTTGCAGAACCACTGTGTTTTAATCATGATCCAAACAAACATGCTGCATAAATTATGAGTACATCTCGAAGCACTGCCTATACAAGGATATCGGCTCCGACTGTTAGAAGATATTTAAATAAATGTTATAATCATAAAAAAATTATTATTTTAGTTAAACACGGCATATTTGTTCAGTGATAACTACGAAAAATATAGGCTGTAAAACCATAACCATAACAGTCTTATCAAATATAACTGTACGAAGTTCTGGTTCAAGCTCTGCCTACTTCCAGTTTTATCCGAATACAGATACGAATAATTTTGTGATCGTTACAGATACAAATACAGATACAAACACTGGCTTCGGGATGTCAATCCCGTGGCAAAAACAGAGAAACAAATAGAGACATTGTACTGTCTTTTGGTCCAATAAGTAATATCTCTGTCTTATCCGAGTTTAATAGGAGAAAATTATTGGTTATCCAATCTTTTACATTTTTAACACATTCTGTTAGCTTAGATAATTTAGAAGTTTCGTCTGGTCTTGTTGAGATATATAGTTGAGTATCATCAGCATAACAGTGGAGACTAATCCCGTATTTTCTAATAATATTACCAAGGGGCAACATGTATATTGAAAATAGCAGAGGACCTAGGACAGATCCTTGTGGCACTCCATACTTTACTGGTGATAATTGAGATGACTCCCCATTTAAATAAACAAAGTGGTATCGATCGGACATGTAGGATCTAAACCATCTTAAAGCCTGCCCTTAAATACCAGTTTAGTTTTGTAATCGATCTATGAGTATATCATGATCTATAGTGTTGAACGCAGCACTAAGGTCAAGTAAAACTAGCAATGAGATACAGCCTTGGTCTGACACAAGAAGCAAGTCATTTGTAATTTTAACAAGTGCAGTTTCTGTGCTATGGCGGGGCCTCTCATCACCACCTGCATTTGGTGGTTATCAGTGTATTACAAAGGTACAAAACAGATATCAGTACTTCAATAGGTTGGTATATTAACATTATATCAGTTAATGAAATTACAGTATTTAACTGTAAATTTAAGTTAAAACCGTAAAACCTAAAACGTTGCAACCATATTTTTTACAGTAAAATTCCGGCAACCACAGCTGCCGTTTTTTTACCGTAAATTGTACAGAATTTTTTTTACAGTGTAGTTCTGCGCGGACGATAACGCGGAGCCATATAGTTAATATTAGTAATACACAGCATGCACGATACAAGGAAATGATCAGTAACATCGTCACTTTGAGGTATGATATCTATATCATTAAGATCAATTCCATGCGATATAATTAAATCTAGCATATGATTAAAACGATGAGTGGGCCGGGTGATGTTTTGCTTAAGTCCAAAAGAGTTTATTAGGTCAGTAAACGCAAGTCCTAATGCATCATTTGTATTATCAACGTGAATGTTAAAATCTCCGACAATTAGCGCTTTATCAACAGTAACCAGTAGGTCTGAGAGGAAATCTGCAAATTCTTTTAGGAAATATGTATATGGCCCTGGTGGTCTATACACAGTAGCCAGAGCAGGAGATACAATAGATTTCTTTTGCATATCTGACAGTGTAACAGTAAGCAGAAGTATTTCGAATGAGTTAAACCTGTATCCTGTTTTCTGAGTAACATTGAGAATATCAATATATAGAGAATATCACTATATATTGTTACAACATATAAGCAGTGATCATTTCATTTACAATAACTGCTTTGGGTGGGAGTGATCTAATTTTTAGGAGCCCAAACTTTAAAAATGTTTTTTGTTAATTTATTTTACATTTTTCTGGTTTAATTACGATCAGATTTTAATGTTTGTGAATATAGTATTAGCAATGTAAGCGAGATTAGCGGCAACCACGATGCTAACGGGCTATAAGCTAATAGCGGACTCAGTAAATCAAAATAAAACTAGTGATAACAAGGCGCTCTGATTGTTTTTGTTGTAGAATACGATAGGGGATATATTCACACGTTATAGAAACGAAAATGATGGTGTATAAAATTGATTTTAAGATAAAAAAAATAGACGATAAAGAATTAACTCAAAACACACGGCAGCAACAAACAGAAGCACATTTGTTTCAATCTATAAGAATAATCAGCCTACACTACCAGTCAAAAGTT
>NW_015655588.1:392035-405573 GCF_001515625.1 Sinocyclocheilus rhinocerous | reverse complement strand
GCGTGAAGCACGACCGCTCCGGGGCTCTCGTCGCCCTTCAGGATCACGGGTATCTGCGCAGAAACATCGAGAACACGAGCACCAGGGAAACAGTGAGTGTGCACTTTACCTTCAGCTAACATAGCACGGACGTGCCGGAAGATGGAGTCTCCGACGATCACAGCGGCACGTTCCGTCTCGCGGAGGAGAGCGAAGCGGTTTCGGGTGGAGATCTCGAAGACCGGAGGTGGCGGAAGGGGAGAGGTCATCGGAAGGACATCTGGGAAGATCGCGTCCTGAGTGCACCGGGCCTGTGCAGAGAAACACACGGGCTATATGCTAATAGCGGACTCGGGAAGTCAAAATAGAACTAGTGATAACAAGGCGCTCTGATTGTTTTTGTTGTAGAATACGATAGGGGATATATTCACACGTTATAGAAACGAAAATGATGGTGTATAAAATTGATTTTAAGATAAAAAAAATAGACGATAAAGAATTAACTTGACGGAGCTCAAACTCAAAACACACGGCAGCAACAAACAGGAAGTGTTTGACAAGGGAGACCGGACTGCTGCAATCAAAGAGCCTGATCCAACAGAGAGGACAGGAGAGTACATCGCCCTTGAGCTTGTCCCCCTCAGAGAGTCTGACCAGTTGCGTGAGCTGGAACCACCATGTGTTGCACAGGGAGTGTTTGCGGGTGCACCCAGGGTCCGTGGTGTCCCGGCGCCGGAGTGAAGGACATCTGGGAATATCGCGTCCTGGGTGCGCCGGGCCTGTGCAGAGAAACACACGGAGTAGAGGTGGTGGGACTGTTAGCAGTGTGCTGTATACTTACCCCGGACTTGTGAGCGTCAGAATGCATGTTTCCAGCACGGCTCTCCGCTCTCAACAGAGAGGACAGGAGAGTACATCGCCCTTGAGCTTGTCCCCCTCAGAGAGTCTGACCAGGTGCGTGAGCTGGAACCACCATGTGTTGCAGAGGGAGTGTTATTGGAGATCGATGGCTTGGAAGGAAGCCCCGCCCACTACCCCACCATCATGGATGCGATTGTTAAGAGGAACTATTTAGAGAAACTTATGGACACTTTCCAGGAGGATTTAATTGACTGGTTTGGGGAGGTATTTCCCTATGTTCTTCTATCTCCAGTGCCCCCTGTCTGTTCAGTATGTCAGCCCAGTCCCGAATCCCCTGTGTTCCCGCTGGTTCCGCCCAGCCCTGAATCTCCTGTATTCCCGCTGGTTCCGCCCAGCCTTGAAACTCCTATTTTCCCGCTGGTTCCACCCAGACCTGAATTTCCTGTGTTCCCGCTGGTTCCTCCTTGCATTGAATCTCCTGTTTTCCCGCTGATTCCACCCTGCCCTGAATCTCCTGTGATCCCTCCCAGCCTCCCTCTGTCGCCTCCTCTATCAGCCGGTTCCTCTGACCCACCTCCGCTGGTATCCTTCAGCCCCTCTGCATCTCCTACACTTTCATGTGTTGATCTGCCTCAGTGCTTCTGGGCATCAGCTCCGCCTAGCCCAGTGGATCCCCTGGCTCCACCTCCAGTCTCTGAACCCACTACTCCACCTTGGCCTGTCCCTCGTCCCTCCAGCTCCACCTTGGTCAGACATTGTCCTGCCTGTGCCTTCAGCTCTGTCTGGCACCACCTTCGTCCTCGGTCACACCAACTCTGCCTCACTCCTCTGGTTCCCTACTTCCACCTCGGACGCTCGTCACCGCTGCTCCACCTCAGTCTCCAGTACCATCAGTGTTGGTGGGCTTCAGCTCCACCTGGGTCTCCAACTCCAGTGGCCAGTGGCTACACCTCAGTCGGTCGTCCCCAGGGTGTCATCTGCCAAGTTTCAACCATGGCTCTTCCTTCCCTCAACTCCGCCTCGTCCTGGCTGGTCTCTGGACCACCATCTGGTTCAACCTGCTCCTTGGATCTGTTCTCCCTGTGTTTGTCAGTTGACCCGTTTTCCCAGTGTGCCTAATAATTGATTACATTCACCTGTCCTGTTAAATATCTTATTAGTTCCTGTGTATTTATTCTCCCTGTTTGGTTCTGTTATCTGTCTGGTGTCATTCTACTATGTGGATGTTACCCTCATTATTTAAACCTGTATTCAGTAGATTATATTTTTGAAGCAGCTGAAATATCAGAAATCTTCTAAAGCAGCATACACAGAGACAATGAATTTTAGGGGGATGGGAATATCAGTATAATGTCCTCTCTTTCAGGCTGTCCCTGTCACCTCACATCTTCACGAATGTTGCAGAGGCTGCCCTTGCCCCGTTAAGGGATTTGTTGCTGGCCCTGCAGAGGTTTCGACCGTTGATTCATGGCAAGCATGTGTTGGTCCGGACAGACAACACAGCAACAGTGGCATATATAGAATCAGTATCAGAAAGAGCTTTATTGACAAGTATGTTTGCACATACAAGGAATTTGTCTTGGTGACAGAAGCCTCCACAGTATAGACGTAAAGACAGCGACAAGACAGATAATAAAAAATAGAATATAAATATAAATAAATAAATAGTGAATAAAAAACATGTAAAAAATTATAAAATAATACACTATACAAAATAGACAAGGCAATTTATGTATGTACACACATGTAAATGCAAGGGATTGTAAATAAGAAATATGGTGAGCTAAATAAATATAAGTATAAATAGTGTTGTTTATTGCTCATGGCAATTGCCCAGAGGGGGCATTTAACTGTTCATAAGGTAGATGGGCTGGGGGAATAAACTTTTCTGGTGTCTGGCTGTTTTGGTGCTCAGTGCTCTGTAGCGCCGACCAGACGACAATAGTTCAAAGAGAAAGTGGCCTGGATGTGAGCGGGTCCAGAATGATTTTGCCAGTCCTTTTACTTACTTGGATGAGTACAGTTCTTGGAGAGTGGGGAGGGGTGTGCCGATAATTCTTCCAGCAGTCCAAATTATCTGCTGTAGTCTTCTAAGTTCTGATTTGGTAGCTGAGCTGAACCAGACAGTTATAGAAGTGCAGAGGACAGACTCAATGACTGCAGAGTATGCACCCAAATAAATGTAGGCCGTGGGGCCAGCCATTTTTGATACGAAAGTGCTGAGTGGGCTATCACTCAAGCCAGAGCCCCCTCTATGAGGCGGCTGCATGTTTTGAAGTGGCATCTTTTCATTAATTGATGTTCTTCCTCAAGCGAAGACCCACAGAGATGTGCTTTCCTTCCTGCAGGAAAGGTCAGAGAGGCAGTTATCCCCTCCACCTACCGTGTCCTCTAGAAAGTGCAAGCACACTCCACTAGGGGAGTTGCATGCTCCTGTGCACTAGCGAATGTTGGGCATGAACAGGTAAAACTTTGGGCAACTGGCCAGGTGTATACCTTGCATACTGTGCCTTTCCCTTCTCTGAGTTGATAACTCCGCTTTTATTATCTAGGTGAGTTTCCCATGTCCCATGAACCCTAAACACTGTCTTATTCTCCAGCACTCATCAGTAGCTGAAATCAGCAGAGGAATTCACTATCAGGCCCATTGCCCATGACATGCCCCTTTTCAGGTGAGCCCTTGTTTTTGGGTAAAGTGCTCCACATGTGCTAACCCTGGTGGTAATGATGTATTTTCCACTGTTTGGCTTCGCTCTGCTACCATTCTCTGTGACTGTAGCGCTCCTCCCTTCTCAGGCAGAGACCTTTTACCACCACAGAGACCTCTTTCTATATGTGGTTCTTCCTGGTTGGTAAGTCCATGTGAAGTGTTTTCCACATGTTAACCTCCCTTCAAACAGGGTGTAGTCTCCAGAGTTTTCTTTTCTCCAACATAGGAATAGGAATATTTCCCCAGCACAAACTTCAAGTCTGCACAGCTGTAAGTTTTTATCTAAAAAAAAAAAGGTTAAGAATCAGCTGAAGTGACCTATTCCCATTGTAAGTATCATCTTTACCCTCCTCTTACACCACTCACCACTTCTTATTGGCCGTTTCTGAAGTATCAGAGGTGTTTGGAGCTCTCTAGTGCGACCCCTAGATCTACATCGACACAGGTTATTACAGTAACCAAGACATTATCACCTGCATGTATTGTTATTATTATTTATTTATTTACCTGCTGTTTTACCTGGCTTTATGATCCATGAAATGGAAATGTCTGAGGCACACTGCTGGGATTTTGCCAAGTGTGTTTTTTTAAAGAAGCACACCCTCTAATTTAATCTCTGCTGTAACGTGGGAAGCGTGACAATGCAGCAGTGGATCCAAGTGCAGGCTTTATTCAACAGAGTGGTCAAACTGGCAGGGTCAAACACCAACAAACAGGTATAATCCAGCGAGACACAAAATGTTCCAAAAAACAGGCGAAGGTCAGGGCAGGCAGCAAACAATCAGAAACAAGGAAACAGTCCAGGGTCAAAACACTAAGGCAAGGCAAGCAAACAAACAAACAAACAAAGAACTAGGAAAACACGGAAAGACATAGGAACTAGGGAACACTACAGGCTAACAATCATCAGCGGTTTGAGAGTGTGTGTGTGTGCCATTCTTATAGTGTGCGACTGATGAGGTAATGAGAGACAGGTGACTAAGATTGCTGAGTGCTGATGAGTCCGGGCAAAGGATTATGGGAAATGGAGTCCTGGGTGAATAGTAAAAGTCATGGATGGAGTGCCCTCTGGTGGAGATCATGGGCACTCCAGTGGAAAATCGTGACAGTAACACCTCTAAAAACACCTTTCTTATATGATGTCTTTCCTCTAAAATGGCACAGTCTGCTTTTTCCCTCAGTGATCGACATATGATTCACAGTTTACTCAGGATTAGATTTGTTTCAGTCAACTTTGAAACTTTATGTTATGTATGATTTAAAAATAAATGTTAATATTGGTTTCAATAGTAGTAAATCACTGATATTTAGACTGGCGGCATGTCTTATACCCTGTAAGATGATTTACATCAACAACATGTATGAGCAAAAGAAATACTCAAATTTTATTTAATTTTTTTAAAAGCCAATTATTTCTAGTACCAGATAATTATAGTCTTATTTTGTCTACGTCATCAGTGACCCAGAAGGAATAATAATCAGTGTGGTAGAGTGCTCCAAGGCCTTTTTTATTATTGGAAATGGAGAGGAGGTCACTAATCAACTACACTAATCAAAGTCCCACACTACCTTTGACCTAAGATGTGTGAGGTTTATGTCAGAGGTCATAAATCATCATGATTTTGAGTAATGACATGGGCTGAATAACACTGCTTTAAAGAAATAGTTCATCCAAAAAATTAAAATTACATAATTTGCTCATAGAGATAGGTCCATATATATTTGGACACAGGCACAATTTTTATTATTTTAGCTGTTGACCAAAACATATTCGAGTTACAGTTATATAATGCATATGGATTTAAAGTGCACACTCTGAGCTTTAATTTAATTAATGAGCTTAATAAGGGTATTCCTTTCAAAATTGTTGGAAAGGTTAAGGAATTACAGCTCTTTAATATGTACCTCCCCCCTCTTTCAAGGGTCCACACTTGGACAATTGACTCAAAAGCTGTTTCATGGACAGGTGTGGGCTATTCCTTCACTATTTCTACATCAATTAAGCAGGTAAAAGTTCTGGAGATTATTCTAAGTATGCCATTTGCATTTGGAAGCTGTTGCTGTGAACCCACATCATGTGGTAAAAGGAGCTCTCCATGCAAGTGAAACAGACAATTGTTGGGCTTCAAAAACAAAACAAATCCATCAGAGAGATAGCAGGAACATTAGAAGTGGTCCAAATCAACAGTTTGGTACATTCTCAGAAAAAAAGTACGCACTGGTGAGCTCAGCAACATAAAAAGGCCTGGACGTCCATGGAGGACAACAGTTGTGGATGATCAGAGGATCCTCTCCATGGTAAAGAAAAAACATTCCACAACATCCAGCTAAGTGAAGAACACTCTCGAGGAGGTAGGCGTGTCATTGTCAAAGTCTACAATCAAGAGAAGACTTCACAAAAGCAAATACAGACGGTTCACCACAAGGTGCAAACCATTCATAAGTCTCAAGAATAGAAAGACCAGAATATACTTTTTAAAAAAACATTTAAAAAAAAACAGACCACTTCTGGAAAAGCATTCTTTGGACAGATGAAATTAAGATCACCCAGTACCAGAATGATGGGAAGAAAAAAGTATATGGAGAAGGCTTGGAACAGCTCATGATCCAAAGCATACAGCATCATCTGTGAAACATGGTGGAGGCAGTGTGATGGCATGGGCATGCATGGCTTCCAGTGGCACTGGGTTACTGGTGTTTATTGATGACATGACAGAAGACAGATGCAGCCAGATAAATTCTGAAGTGTATAGGGATATACCCAGATTCAGCCAAATGCACCAAAATTGATTTGACGGTGCTTCATAGTACAAAAGGACAATGACCCAAAACATACAGCAAAAGCAACCCAGGAATTTTTGAAAGTAAAAAAAAATGGAATATTCTCCTGATCTCAACCAGACTGAGCATGCATTTCACTTGCTTAAGACAAAACTAAAGGCAGAAAGACCCACAAACAAACAACAACTGAAGTCAGCTGCAGTAAGGGCCTGGCAAAGCATCACAAAGGAGGAAACCCTGTCTTTGTTGATGCCCATGAGTTCCAGACTTAAGGCAGTCATTGCCTGCAAAGGATTTTCAACAAAATATTAAAAATGAACATTTTATTTGTGATTATATTTATTTGTCCAATTATATTTGAGACCCTGAAAATGGGGGGACTGTGTATAAAAATGGTTGTAATTCGTAAGCATTTGATGTTATATTTTTGTTCAACCCCTTGAAAAGTCTGCACTTAAATTTTTTCTTGATTGTTTCATTTAATTACTATTCTGATGGCATACAGAGGCAAAATTATGAAAATTGTGTCAGTGTCCAAATATATATGGACCTAACTGTAAATAGATCATCTCACTGAATGGGTGCAAACAGCAGATAAAAGCATGCTTCACAAGATGTTAACTGATGGAATGCAGTCATGTGTATTACAGTACTTGTGGATTATTGTGATGCTCTTATCAGCTGTTGGAACTCTCATTCTGACTGTGCCCATTTACTGCAGAGGATCGATTGGTGAGCAAGTGGTGTAATGCTAAATTTCTTCAAATCTGAAGAAACAAAGAAGAAACAAACTCCTTTACATCTTGGATGGCCTGAGGGTGAGTGTAATTTCATACATGCCATCTTGAATCTAAATGGACATAGCACAGTTCATTTTACATTGTAACAGTGTTAATTTTGACAGCAAATTTTGATTTAGTTTTAGTCAGTCTTTTGACTAAAATGCCATTTAGTTTTAGTCATATTTTAGTCATCTGAATTGTTTTTGGTTTTAGTCTAGTTTTAGTCGACTAAATATCATACGATTATAGTCGATTAAATCTACAGTAAATTTAGTCGGCTAAAATCTAATGGGTTTAGTTACAGTGCATTTATTAAGCATTTCTCTAAAATTTCCAAACTCATTATATAGGTTTGATATTAAGGTTTTATCATGATAGACACCGATTTAACTGCGGTGACACACAACATGCCTTTATGTTAAAATTAAATAAAACCACTTCTCATAAAGAACAAGAACATGGTCTTCTTTTTAATGAAATACCAATGGTTATATACGCGAATTATGCATTCTTTATAGCAACTTGTTTACCATATTCTTCATTAGATTTACGTCATAGTTTTTGTCACTCAAAAAGAGTTTTAGTTCATTATCGTCTCGTTGTCGTCGGTGAAAAAAATGTAGATGACGACAATTATGACGAAAATTATTCGTCAACGAAATTAACACTGGTTCTATGATTCCATTACCTGCCCCTAAAAAGTTTTGCCACCAACTTAATTTTATGATTCATAAATCATTCTAATATGCTGATTTATTATTAGAATTATCAACAGTTGTGCAGCCAAATATTTTTAAGTTACGCCTTCTTTCTTTGCGTGAACGTTTGGGCGGCGTTATGCAAATCTTCTCACATCGTGACGTAGACATGTGGGGTGTGTTAGAACGAGCCGTTTTAGGTAGGTGTGGCTGACTCTTAACTTTTATAAAGAATATCTCTTTGGATTTGAGACTTTAGTCTTTGCAACTTTACAGATCTTCTTTATGCACCAAGAGCTTGTAACACTCCAAAGAGAAAGGAAAAATTGAAATCGCATCATATGACCCCTTTAAGACGTAATCAACTGTGTTTACGTGAATACTCATCAAAATGGACAATTCGTCATCATTTTGTGTGTAATTCTCCGTTCATGCGACGCGAAAGAGTACTCGCGCGCTGTGAGAAGCGCTTTGTGTGTATAGTGTCTGCGCTCAGAAAACCGAATTGAGTTCTCTCTCTTGCGTCGTCAGATTTATCCATATGTCTGCTCTTCTCTTACTCCCACATATTGACATTTTTTGAACGTTTTATGCCACGTGCAGCAAGTGTATGTTAGCTTATGTCCCGCCGGTTCATATGTACGCATAACCTCCGAGCCACGCAGCAGATTCGTTCTGAATGAATCTCATCCCAAATCGTCCCTCCCTAACATTTTCGTCTCGTTTTTTTTTCGTTGACGAAAATGTCAATAGATTTACTCATAGTTTTTGTCATTCAAAAAGAGTTTTAGTTCGTTATCGTCTCGTCGTCGTCGGTGAAAAAATGTTGTTGACGACAATTATGACGAAAATTATTCGTCAATGAAATTATCACTGCATTGTAACTTTCATTCTTGTAATGCATAGCACTATCTACTGGATTTAGGACATATTGCAATTCACATTCAGCTGCATCAAATGCAGTGATTTAAGGTTTCTCTCATTTTCTTTCATAGTGAGGGCATTAGGCTGTTTCAACATAGCCACATGACTTATCTTAGAGACAAAATAGAGCTTCAGTGTCAAAAGAGGTCAAAAGAAAGACGAAAGAAGATCGAATAAAGCCATATGATCAGCACATGTCAGTGAAGTTCCATTGGATACACTTGTCAATGAAACAATTTTAAAATCAGTATCGGGGAAGAAGAAAGAAAGAAAGAAAGAAAGAAAGGGAAAAACAAGGAGAACAAAGTGAGTGAACACAGAGAGAGAGAGACAGAGAGGGAGAAGAGGGGGAGAGTGACTAAACTCTCGGAAAAAGCAAAGGGGGAAGTCTGCAAATAAAGGGAGAG
Source organism: Sinocyclocheilus rhinocerous (assembly GCF_001515625.1). Lineage (NCBI taxonomy): Eukaryota > Metazoa > Chordata > Actinopteri > Cypriniformes > Cyprinidae > Sinocyclocheilus > Sinocyclocheilus rhinocerous. The sequence continues at coordinate 396,431 of NW_015655588.1, read as the reverse complement.
GAGGAGAAACGCTACAAACCACATGTGGCTGTTAGGAGCTATAATCCAGCTATGGAGCGAGACAGAATCGCTGGTATGTAAATCTTTCACTCTCTCTTTCAGTTTAAAAGACAGCTGAGAATGATAACCTTCATAAATCGGTTTGAAAATTGTCCATTACTCTGTTTTTTTTTTTAGAGAAATTGATAGAAAGTACTGTGTGTGTAATTTCCACTTTCTGCAGGTAGGTCAGGTGGCGATCAGGCACAAGTTAGGTGTGACACTCAGTACTCCTGAGTTCCTGTGTTTTGATGTTTGTTGAGTTTGGATCAAAACAGTTTTTTGAAGTAGTTACAGTACAGTTGTTGGTCTGAATAAACTGTATTTATGTCAATCTTATCTATTCTTAACTATTTTTTTCTTCCAAAAAGGAAATCAGTTTTCCAAGTTGCAAAGTGCACAAATCATTATGTTTGATCTACTGTATGTGGATTGTGCTTTTCATTTTTAAGGAAGACACATGACCAAGGGTGTGATTATATCAATGAGGAAGTGGAACCTCTTTTTAGTTTCTGCTATGTAACTGGTTTCTAACTCTCTCAATCTGCAGGGAGAGAGAGAGACAGAGAGGGAGAGAGAGAGAGAGAGAGAGACAGAGAGGGAGAAGAGGGGGAGAGTGACTAAACTCTCGGAAAAAGCAAAGGGGGAAGTCTGCAAATAAAGGGAGAGGAGGAGAAACGCTACAAACCACATGTGGCTGTTAGGAGCTATAATCCAGCTATGGAGCGAGACAGAATCGCTGGTATGTAAATCTTTCACTCTCTCTTTCAGTTTAAAAGACAGCTGAGAATGATAACCTTCATAAATCGGTTTGAAAATTGTCCATTACTCTGTTTTTTTTTTTAGAGAAATTGATAGAAAGTACTGTGTGTGTAATTTCCACTTTCTGCAGGTAGGTCAGGTGGCGATCAGGCACAGTTCGGTGTGACACTCAGTACTCCTGAGTTCCTGTGTTTTGATGTTTGTTGAGTTTGGATCAAAACAGTTTTTTGAAGTAGTTACAGTACAGTTGTTGGTCTGAATGAACTGTATTTATGTCAATCTTATCTATTCTTAACTATTTTTTTCTTCAGGAAATCAGTTTTCCAAGTTGCAAAGTGCACAAATCATTATGTTTGATCTACTGTATGTGGATTGTGCTTTTCATTTTTAAGGAAGACACATGACCAAGGGTGTGATTATATCAATGAGGAAGTGGAACCTCTTTTTAGTTTCTGCTATGTAACTGGTTTCTAACTCTCTCAATCTGTATTTCAAGTATTTTTTCTCTTTTCAGTTATACATAGTTAAAAGCATTTCACATGTGAAACCTATTGACATCAGTGTTCACTTTGAAGGGAAACCAGATAGAAATATACTTCTGTCAGGACCACTATCGTCGTATGATTGACAATTAGCATACAGTTTGGATTGGCGGTATGGTTCTGTTCTGGGCAAGAACTCCTGCGCATCCATCCAGCCTCAAATCTTTGGAGCTCCTGTAACATCAGCTGTTTTGGTTGGCAATGCCACATGCCTTACACACACCTTGATATAATATATTGTGTTTAATTTATTCATCCATTAGTTTTGCAGACCATATTGCTCAGTCTTTGTATTGTTGATCAGAATGTCATCATGTGTTTTACATGTCACATCATGGACTGATATTGTAGAACTGTATTGAATTTGAGTTGCTGTGCAGTTTAACAGGTGACCACAGAGGGGCATTGGAGCTTTTCTGCATCAGAATATTATATATACTGTAGATTCAAATAGCTTCTGTTTGTGGTGAAAATTATGTTAAAGGACTGGTTGGAGTCTGTGAAAGTGTCAGGGCATTCGTCTTTGTGTTGAAAGCTGTTTATATTTGTATAAAGCTGATTGTATTGTGTTGAAGTGTGTGTGTGTGTCTGTTATCAGGGCTAGGAACAGATTTCCGAACTGTAAATTCAGCTTCATCGAGGAAGTTGTGGGCAGAGCTACTTCCTGGTTCTCCGTATTCATTGGTTTGCACATGTTGCCATGGTGATTATCACACCAGATTGTTTTGAAAGTGATATGGCGGCAAATCCTAGAACTTTTTGGCCCTTCTGTCTCCTCTCAGAGCTCAGACTCAAGATTGTTACATGTCAACACGTTAGCATAGTTAAAGAGCAGGTCATATGATATTTTAAAGTGTCCTAATATTGTGTTGGAGTCCCCTACAACAGGTTTAAATGCATCTAAGGTCAGAAAACATTGTAATTTTCTCATAATATACATTTAATATTAGAGTCATTTGCCAATGATTTCGAAACGATTCGTTCCAAGCAAGTTCGGAGCAAACCCCTCCCTTCCATAAGCCTACTCTGCTCTGATTGGTCAGCTGGCCAAGCCTGCTGTGATTGGCACAGAGAGGTGTCCTTGAGCAAGTTAGCGAGCGCTACCATTGACAAAGCACCTTTACAAAAAACAATAATATAGTGCTCCAATCCGTTCTTATACTAATGACATAAAATACAAAAACACTTATGCAAGCAAATCGTGCCCACTGCTAAAGTTTAGCTGCTAAACTGTGAACACTTAAAACAATAATGGTGGATACGTGTTTTTCAGTCAATGGCCTAGTTACAATGATACACATATATTGTGTGTTCACAGACAGCATCTGCGTAACTGAAATATCATTCATCCAGCAGTTTAATCACATGGTTGTGTAATTTCTACAGCCTTTAAAGTTAACATCCTGCATTCAGTGACCTACAAACCGGATGCTCAAGTGCTGGTCTTGTTCCACTAAAGTGGCGTATGGGATATCCTGAATGACTCATGACCTCACACGTGTACCCAGACACATTGTCAGTAATTATTGCTCTGGTATTTTATAACAGAAAACTCAGTCTTACCATTTAGAAATACTGGTGTTTAAGGGCTTTGGATAGCCATAGATTTGGCAGAGAGATTCAGAGGAGTAGCACTGAATTCTCTCAGCACAACCCTGTCCCTACAGACAAATAACGTTGTGCAAATAGTCACTTTAAATATACAAGATAGTTGAAGGTTGTTTGTGTATATATATGTTCATGCACAAAAGTTACAATACCGTATTGTAACTACAATGTATTGGGTGTTTTTTGATGTCAGACTTACAAAACTGGAATGATTAAATTTTTGACAATTTTTGACAAATTTGAGAATATTTTTTTTTACATAACTCCCCAGGAGAAACCCTTTAATAAAGTTTAATTCATACTTTGGTCCCCAAAGACAGCCTATTAAACTGGACTATGCTCTGTGTTCTCAGAGTTGCTCTGTGCTGTCAAATAAATGTTATTCATTGAAGAAGACAAATGGAAACTTATTCCTCTACTCTTTGCCTTTATATATTGCTCACAATTATTATGAACAGTTATTAACCTTACTGACTAGTCAACAGACTGATCTAAATGGTAATGAGGAAATCTCAACACCAAATGAACTGCCAGTGTATAATGATTGCAGCATCACTTAAACTGCAATTTAAGGCTTGTTGCACCAACTCAAATGTTGGGACAAAAAATTTGGTCCAATTTTCCCATACTATTTGTCTGTTCAGACCAATAAAAAACAGCAGACAGGCTAAATAAAATTGCAGATAGTGAATTATAAAAAAGCAGAAATACACTGGTAAACAGCACTCTGCGCAACTTTCAGATTCTGTCACCAGCTCGTATGAGGGCTTTTTACACTGTTCTTCACCCCAGGTTATGATCATTCCAAACCCAGCTTTTAACCCAGGGTTATGTACACTTGTAATTTAGAAGTAGGGTTTGTATTGCTTTTTATCCAAGATTATGAAACCCTTCTCCAGAACAGGATTAGCACCGCTTTTGCCGTTTTAACCCCACATTGTTGTCAAAATTATGCAGTGTGAAATAATGCAGTGTTAGAATGTTGTGGCTAGATGCTTAGCAACAGACAACCAATCACATACCTCATATGCTGTAGACAGTAACAGAAACACTGCGTGTTGTATAATAAGTAATTTCTGCATTTGAGGAGAGAAAAGTCAAATGCTGATGGGATTAATATTTATCCATGGGTAAACTATGAGCAGTGTGAAACATGACGCAAGATAACCCAGGATTCTGTTTTCCCAGGGTTGGGAATGACCCAGGGATAACTATTTAATGATTTCAAGTGTGGAAATCCCACTGGGGAAGAAAGAAAGGTGAACCACCAAATACAAGTGTGCAGAGATAAGAAAGCTGGTTCTGGACTCTTCCTCTGATATTTGATATTCACCGTTGCTTAAGAAAATACTCTGTTCATTCAAATTGAAATGTTTATTGCACCACATTTTTGCACCAAATATTCATCTTGTTGTGAACAGGCCTCTAGGGTAAAAAAAAAAAAA
>NW_015655588.1:371592-391804 GCF_001515625.1 Sinocyclocheilus rhinocerous | reverse complement strand
GAACCGGCTGCTAGGGTAAAAAAAAAAAAAAAAGGCCATGTTAATATTGGTGTCATAATCTCAGTACATCTTTCTTTGGAAAACTAATACTGTCAAATATAATTTAATACTTTGTTTTCAAACAGTTATGTTTAGCATTTTCTATTATCTCTGTCAATCACTTTATAACTTCACAAATTTTCTGGCACACTATATGCAATTTATGCAGTATGTGCAAAGTTTATATTAGTGGACATATGTTAAATGTGTGTCCCATATTGGTTGTATTTCTGGTACAATTTCCAAATGTGCATCCTTGTATGCTTTTTGGGCAAATGCTGCACATAACCCCTTTGGTTTCAGAAGGTTCTCTGATCTTTTATGTTGGCAAAATTGTTATTATTATTCAAATGTTTCTTTATAGCCTGTTTGCTGTTGCTTTCTAATTGACACCATATTGCCTTCACTAACCCCTTTTCTGAGGAATGAAACAAATGAAAGCTGATGCTTCTTTAGTTCTATGAAGGGTCTGGAAATATAAGATAATCTATCTTAATGTATGGTCTGCCCTAAAGCGGCCATAAGCCTCAACACAGAGGCCTTGTTAGAAAGCCAAGAAAAATAAAGCTCCAATGAAGGTTGGCTGCATTAACATATGCTGGCCTGGTTTTAAATCTAATGATTGTGCGCTGCTCATGAGAGAGACTTAGATAAGTGAAAGTGAAAGTGAAGTGATGTGTGGCCAAGTATGGTGACCCATACTCGGAATTTGTGCTCTGCATTTAACCCATCCAAGTGCACACACACAGTAGTGAACACACGCCCGGAGCAGTGGGCAGCCATATTGCTGCGGCACTCAGGGAGCAGTTGGGGGTTCGGTGCCTTGCTCAAGGGTCTCATCTCAGTCGTGGTATTGAGGGTGGAAGAGAGCACTGGTTATTCACTCCCCCCACTTACAATCCCTGCCGGTACTGTGATTCGAACCTGCAACCTTTGGGTTACAAGTCCGACTCTCTAACCAATAGGCCACAACTGCCCCATGGTACGTCAGGTCATAGTTGATACTTCAGGTCTACAGTTGATGTGTTTAGATATTTGTTAGTTAAACAATCTAATTGCTTGTTTACACTTAGTTTATTTTACATCTGCTAGGTGTCTGGTATGGTGGGTTTAACAGGTTGGAATGGTCACACTAACAGGGCCAACACAGCACCATTTTGCAGGAGAAAAGGTTCCCCACTGACATCCATTCAAAAGTAGTTGCGTTTTGCGATGAAATAGTTTAACCAGAGCTCAATTTTTGGTAATTTAAAATCAGCTAATTTAAGAACTTTTCTTCTAAGTGAGTATTAAGTCACTGCTGATATTCAGGGTTTACTTTACAAACAGAGACCTCAAATTTGGGATTTGTTTTGATGAGTTTGATGAGACTTGTTTGATGCAGGGAGCACAAAGAAATACTTCACTAGTAACACACACTATTATATCAAATGTTGAAGGTATAATGTAGCCGCGTCTAATCGATTTACATTTTCTTGCTTTGAAAATTGAATACAGTTAGAGTTTCCAAATGTTTGCCTTTCTCTCTGTCCAGTTATATCTGTTTGTGTGTGTGGCGGAGGTCTGTTGGATCAGACTTAGTTCAGCCTGGCATTTATTTCTGAGTATCTCTGAAATGGTTTAAGAACAGTTGCTTCTGAGAACAGTAAATTATAATGTAAATCTTTCTGTCTGGAGTAAGAGCTTATTAAAAAATATCTATGAACAACTACAGGCTCTTATACATATTGCTCTGGCATAGATTTCCTCTTTGCCGTTCCTATTTTTTTTCTCTGTTTTTTACTTTAATTCCATGTGCGTGGGATGGACAAACGGAGTGCTCCCATAGTCCCTCAAAAGCATGCTGGCTTTTCTTCAGAAACTGAAGCCAACAGGAGCTCTTGGGCTATACTCGCCCAGTCAAACAGCTGCAGATACAGCACCAACCCATATAACTTTTAAAAGCAAATCATTTTAGTACACAAACTCAGCAGGTTTCTGAAAGGCTGATCTTATGGGCTGTGCATCTCTGAAGTTTTATTTGGAAGCATGTGGGCTAACCTCAAGAAAATTGGGTAACAGGCACTTTTGACCCCATGAACTTTTAAAAATAAACTCCCTTAAAACACACTTTTCATATTCTCACTAGTTTATTTAATTTGTCTAATCACAATGTTCAGTTCAGGATATATATGCATCACAGCTTATTTTTCTGAACCCACTTGTACAAATGTCATTTGGACTAACTTACAGTACATGACACGAAATGACAGTTGTGAAAATCACTTATTCAGTAGCATTTTATGTATTACAAATACAAAGTTAAATTATATTTTCACACTTTTTGCATAATTTGATAAAATAAAAGCTTTAAATGATTTAATAGTGTTCACCAGTGATATGTACCATAATTTTTCCTAGTTTTCTTCACAAATAGCAAGTCTCTTATTTCATAATAATGTTTGTTGCACTGTTTTTTTACTTACTCTTGTTTAGATTATAATAGTTTTTAAAAGGTAATAATAATCATTTTATAGTGAAAGTCAAGGGTAAATACAAGAGTAAGGGTGAATACAGTTCAATACAGTCTAATGTTTATTGTGACCTTCATATAACAAAAAGACAAGTGCTTGTGACTTTGCAAAGCAGGAGATGAATATTATGGAAGGTTCTTTAATTTTTCTCTGTTGCTTTTCTTAAAAACTCCAAGTTGTTCACATGAGCATAAAGCAGTTGCAGAAAGAAAACACAAATAATGACAGTTTATAATTTTGTGCTGTGTGATAATCATCTGCCACATAGAATATATATATATATATATGTATATATATATATACTGTATACTGTATTAATTCATACTTAGGGGTGTAAGGATATATCGTGTCACAATATATCACAACACAAAAATGCAAAACTATGTATCGTGGATAGTGACAATCTGTATTGTGTACAATTCACCGAAAATGAAAATTGCTGTGAGAGAAAAAAAACATCAAGTTTACAGAGTTTTAGTGTCAGTACTACATTAAACTACTATATACTGTATAATGTTGAATATAATGTATAATAATGCAATGGGGGTATATTTGTGGGTCCTGGTAATGCCAAATGTCTTATGTTAAGAGTAAAAAGTGGCCCACATTATTTAAAATATATCTAGTCAGTGACAGAGTGCAAGTGTATTCATCTAAAATAATTCTGTATTTTCAGCTTCAGAATCATTAATAGTTTTATTCTGGTGTCACCATTGTCCTGTGCATTGAGTTACCAGAAAAAAGAATATGCCTATTAATTTCCACCCCCAATGTAATACCAAATTTAGCATTTTAGTCAACAGTACATTTCCTGTTAACCTTTTACCATATGTCTTGGAGTACGACAATAATACTGTATTGTGAGTTCAGTATCGTGATATTTATCGAATCGTGACATGAGGGTATCGTTACACCCCTATTCATACTGTTTGTGTGCTGAGTGTGAGAAACCCTTAAGGGACTTTAAAAGCACCGTGACTGTTGCAGGCACTTTGGCAAACTCATATATATCTGGGAAAGTTTTTGTCTGGAATATCTGGCCCAACTTTAGAGAGATTGTGTTTTCTTCCAAGTCATAAACAACTGGGTGGTGGGATTTTGAATCCAGTGGCGGAGTGGTTTGGACATGCTTGTGATCCCTTTTAGACTGTAAGTTTTATTCTGACCATGTTAACATATCCAGATTTGATTATAAAACATATACTGGAAGTGAGTAAGATACTTAAATGAGCAGTTTAGATTTTATTCAATTGTTAAAGTTTATGGCAGACTGCTATTAACTTTACTATAAAGCTGGTAGTGTGAGAAAATTTAACTGTCTTTCAGCAAATCTTGTGTTTAATCATTTATTCGGATGCCATTAATTTAAAAGGGCAAAATAAATGTCAACTCAAGAGTTTTAGCTCTGTCTTCCAATATGTATTAAATTTTCCATTCAAAGAATTGATTCCTTCAAAAGAAAGATTGGCAGTTGTATGGTCAAGTAACAACATAATGCACCTCATATGTTCTTGGGAGATGATTTTTTTTAGCCATAGCGGTTTGAAAGGGTGTAGGCCTGTATTTTGTCAGTGGCTATTTTTAGCCAGGATAGAGTAAGAGTAAATCTGAAACTATGCCATCTAACCTATATCCACAAACAGACATAAGCCACTTTCAATTAAACGAGATATTGTATACTAATGAGACTGGTTTGTATAGAAGCACATTACCACCACATAAGAAAAAAAATGCTTTGGTAAGGCATAATTATGAGATAAATAGTCAAACTTATGAAGAAAAAGTCATAAATATTATGTAAAATTCATAATTATGACATAAAAATCAAAGTTTGACAAAAAAACTATATGTGTTTGATTTTACTGTCAGCAGTTGTTGGTGCAGATAATAATACCTTAAAGCAGAAACAATAAAGAATAACAGCATTGCTGCTTTTGTTACACTTATTATCGCACACACAACTTTTGGGCATTAAAGCCTTTGGCCACCAGTTCATCCATCATGTCTTAGAAGATCAAATAAATGCTTAATTAAATAACAGAACCAGGGTAGTTCCTCTGGGAATTCAGTGACCTTCAACACTCCAACAGTGATGCTGGCACAGCCACCAAACATGACATCTGTCTGAATGCAGTATATATATTCCTGAAATTGTGTAAAATATATTTTTATGGACATTTATCCTCACATATCATTCGCTGTTGCCAGGTGTAGCAAAAAGTTAATAACAGAACAATGACAATCTGTATATATATATTTTTTTTATCTGCAAGTGCCTGAGAGATTATGAAAAATCAATTTCTATTCCTCTACTGTCCAGTTTACAGTTTGAATATCTCATACCCACGTGATGGTCTTTAGCTTAAGGTGTGAATTGATGAGGAAAGGAAGCACACATTGGTTTACCACATCTTTAGCTTGATATCTCAACAATAATCTTGTTGTTAATATTTTTCATCTTTAATATGTAATTTTTGTTTTGTAAAAGCAAAATGATACCTCCTCATTTGAGACCAGCAAATCAAATTGGACCTTCTGAGAAACTACTTAGTAATAATAGTGTATTGTGTATATTATGGTATATTGTATAATTACCTAGTAATTATAGTAATTGAGTACATTGTGCCTGTTATTTCTGCTTATATTTCAGCTGTTATCCAATAGTTTGCTTACTTTTACAATCTCTGATATCTAACAAAGTGTATTTATGTACACACTGTTGCTGTGTAGCACTGAATTTGGCTGTTCCACCCGACTGAAAAATCATTACAACATAAAATGGTGTTTCATAACTCTTCTGGGCTGATAAGTGCACCCTGGTTACCATGTCACTTGTACCATCTGCAGAATGTTTGCTGTGGGTTTGAGCGACGTGCCTCACAGTCTGGATGCACTTAGCCTTCCATTACTTTGCTAACACTATAAAATATAATTGTTAGGTTTAGTTAAAATGAATGGCTTCTTTTGTATTATTTATATAATTTGTATTTCAATCCTCAAATCTTTCTCTAGAATTTGATGGTTAGATCTAGATGTGTTTACTACAGGAGATAAATCTAGGAATTTAACATAATAAATTCCAAGCTGAAGGTTTTCTAATTTGTCCTTTTCCTCCAGCCCTGAAACGCTCATTTGAAGTGGATGATGTGGACTCCTCCTCGCACTCTTCATCACCTCACACACGACGAGCACCATCCAATGTCCAGCGTTTGGCAATGTCCCTGACCAGCGGACGGTATTATGAGCTGGGCTCCAATGGTACCAAGCCCCCTGACACTTCAAAGCCCAAAGCTCGAACCCCTGAACCTGTGTCACGTAGGACAGGGCTAGGCTTTGACATCTCATCCAACAACAATGGCAAAGCTATTGAAGGCTCTCCCAGGTATATACTTAAACATGTAAAGTTGCAATGTTCATGTCACTGTCAGTTACTAGATTTTATTGGCAAAACAAAAATTGTCTTGTGTGGCATTGACTAGCAATTCCAGCTGTGTGGTCTTGCTGTAAGCACTTTTGGTAAAAGTGAGAGATAAATAAACTAGCTCTGTTGTTCACAAACAGAATAAAATAAGACTAGTCTCTAGCCTCTTAGCAGACTGGTTTCAATAATGCACAAAATTCAGAACATGAAAGTATAAAAATGCATTGGTCTTGAAAGTCCAGGTGTTCCAATCTTCTCGGGATTTACAGCAACAACTGATTTTCATTCAGTATGAGTTAGATCTGTTTTTTTGGATTGAAATATGCATTATACAGCAGTCGGTTTCTTTTTGTGTGTCACTGAATCTTTCACTCAACCAATTTGTTCAAAAACACTGATTCATTTAGGAACAACCACTACTGTGTGTTACTCAGAGACATGTAATGTTTTTGATTCTGCTTTGTTTTTGTTCAAAATAATATTTGTCAGTGGAGCAAAAATCTTAAAAGTAACTGCTAATATTGTGTTGAACATGGAATTTAATCTTTCATTTAAAAGTAAAAAAAAAAAATATATATATATATTGATATAATATTTTAATATTAGCATGACTGATTTGGCTGTAAGTAAACACTGCCATGCTGGTACTAAGTAAAACTGAATGATTGTGAATTGCATATCGTTTTTATATTTAACAGTTAAACTTCATAAGTATTTCACTCTTTGGAAATTGGTGGCAAATTTATATACAATCTCCTTTGTAGGTTTTTGTACAATTTACTCTTGAGGGTTGGTTTAGGGGTGGACCTTCATGGTGACATTTTTGTTCAGGTCAGACCATACTAATTCATATGACATCACCAACTTGCAGTACTTCTGAATTCACACTGAACAGTTTTAGAAATAAGAAATGAGTTTGTTTCTGTTCGGCCAACAAGAATAGTGCTTGACAAGCGGAATGATGCCAACAGAGAAAAAGTGATACAAACAGTCTCACTGCTGTTATATGAAATATGAGCACTTTTGACTAATCTGAAGAACTAACAGTTGTATAATGCATATTAGTCCTAGCTTGTGTAATGGATGAAATGCAACCAAAATAAACAAGATAAAATGTTACTGTGTCCTAGTCCTGGCGCGGCTCGGTTTGGGCTGAAGAGGCCAGATGTCTTGAGCCACAGTAAGACCCCTGAGACGCAGAAGCACTCAGTCACCTTCAGCAAGACACTGGAGACCATTGCCCCCATCACACATGCAGCATCTACTATCGTTCCCCACGCCAGTGCTAAATTCCCAGAGACCACCTTCAGGAAAAGCGAGCCACCGAGCCCTGCAGATGGATCAGCAAGAAAACCTGAAATCAGTGTCACAAAATCAACAGACACCAAAGGTCATGACAGTCTTCACCATCCACCAGTTACAACAAGGTGTTCATCACCTAATCATGTTGGACGGAAATCCCCCAGTTCTGATGGGCATAGTAAGTACAATCCACGTATACAGATGTATTTCTCCCAGAATAGAAGAATGAAGCTCTTAAAAACCACACTGTTCAATTGTCTTCTGATTTTTTATTTTTTAAACATTTCCATGCAAATTCAATGTCTTTTAAAACAGCCATGGAGCACATATGTTATTTAGTCGTCTTTCTTTGGTGGTATGTCCTGAGGTGCCCGGGTCTGTGGTTGGATTCTATTATCTTTAACTTCATCTCTTGCTTTAAAGGTTGAGCAAACACTGTGTGAAACGTAAATGTGTGTCATTATTGAGGGAAGTTCGTCTAGTATTCTGCTTCATGTGATTTCGACTTTCTGAGCCTCATCCCCCTTAGCCTGAGCTCCAAGCCTTTCTGTTTTGTGTTTGATCTCAGCTGGACACTGAACTTAAACTGACTCTGACATCCTGAACGAGCCGTTGAGTTTTGGCCCTTACTGCGCATGAAAAATTAGCAAGATGCAAATGAGCCATGAGTGGAAGAAAGCTGCAAGGCAGCCACAGGCTTCTTACTCTGTCTGGACTCGAGCCTTTTAGTCCAGCTGTGCGTCAGACATTCTTCATACTGAGACATAAACACACTGTGGTATCTCAGGATCACAAAGGACTTGAGGTAGAGGAGAACTGTGCTGAATGAGAAGGGAAGTGGTCATATTTAAATCAGCGCAGCGGTGGAGTATCTGCAAACTTTAATGGTAATTGTCTTTGAAACTATAAAAAAACATCCAGAGGCTGTTTATGCCAGACTTCGTTTAAAGTTTAAAAATGTTATAATGAAGGCTGTTGTTTAATTAAGGAGCATTACGTTTGATGAATATGCTGTCGATTTTATTTATATTTGGTATAATATACTGTAAGTGCTTTCTTTCCAGGTCATGTTTTTACTAGAGGTTACAGCAGGTGTGCAACCTACAATCAGTTTACCATGTCTGACTATAATATATTTGCAGTCTGAAATTTTCTATGCCTTTGTGATTGTGAATGTGATATGGTCATGTTTTCATAGCAGCTCATACGGAGGCCATTGCTATAGTAAATTATTAAGGAAATGTCTACATATATCTAGTATAGAGCACTGCAGTAATAATGTATCTTTGTAGACCAACCCAGAAGTTAGCATCACCCTGGTTCCCTCGACAATAACCCAATAGGATTTTTCCATTGGCTTTTAATAATTGCAGAAAATAAGCTCTGTGACCAATGAAAGTTTATGATTCTTACAAGTTTGGTTTATCATGAGGATTTTGAAACCTAAATACAATCACAGAAGAACAAACTACAGCATGGTCGCATGACTCCAATGCCACCATCACTGAGCTTCCAACAACTCTTCTTCTTTAAAATTTGTGTTTATTATAAAAACTAAAAGTCTGAGTTAGAATAGTTTGCCAGAGCACAATTCTAAACACAATGAGGCTGTAAAAGCAGACAAGTTAAATTTTCCTATTCATGTGATGAGGTTTATTATCCCTGACCCATTTAGCCACTTAAATGTCTTAGGTACTATTTCTCTGATCACAAAACATTTTTCAGAGATTCAAAGCCTGCAGACTGTGCATATGCAAGCCAGCAGTCCCTACAGACACTTTAGGAGTCGATGCTCATTTGAGTAAAGTAAAGGGTGAAATATATGTCAGTAGTGCATGTGAAAAAGCATCCTGGTCTGTCAAGGGATTGCCTAATGGTTAATATTTGAAATGATAGCACAGAAGGTGCTGATTCAATTTTTTTTTAGATCTAGCCTCCTGTCATCCTTGTGTAAGATATTTAATCTCATGAGCTCCAAATGGACTGTGCCTATGCATAGTGAACTGTAAAGCATGTTGGAAAGAAAACGTTTGCTAAATGACAAGTTCAAAGATAGCAACTAACCCTGACATTCAGATGTCAAATTGTGCATGTGGAAGATACAGTGATGGACATGAGAAAGGGAAAAAGGGCCTAGTTAAAACAACTTCCCACACATATGGATTTGATTAGTCATCCAAACTCCACCTCCTTACCATTAATACAGTACATGCACAACAGCACACACCAATGCACACACATACATTTAAACAACTCACACATGTACATCACAACCACGTACACAACCAAACACTGACAGACCACACACAATGAATGGCACACAGTGCACATGTGGAAGCTCTCTGGGCCAGAGGAGTTCCTGTAAATGCTAAAAAATAGAGGGAAAACTGCAGCCAAGAATGATCTAATACCTAAATAGCCACACTGTGTACTGTGTGTGTGTGTGTGTGTGTGTGTTTATGTTATGTGTATATATTTTGTATGCTAAAATTTGCAACCTTTTTAAAGTTGAATTAGTAAAAAAATATATTTAGTTCTAATTACCAAAAAAAAAACATTTTCACTTTCTATAATACCCGGAGAAAGTGTGTTCCTATTCGTCCTATTTATAGCTTTCCTATTTATCTCTATCACAAATGCTTGGCTGGTGCAGAACCCCCTGGAAGCACTCAGTTTGTAAATCTACCATCTTTGCTTTGTAGGTTGATTGGTTTCTTTTCTATCAAATAGCCACACTGTGTACTGTGTGTGTGTGTGTGTGTGTTCATGTTATGTGTATATATTTTGTATGCTAAAATTTGCAACCTTTTTAAAGTTGAATTAGTAAAAAAATATATTTAGTTCTAATTACCAAAAAAAAAACATTTTCACTTTCTATAATACCCGGAGAAAGTGTGTTCCTATTCGTCCTACTTATAGCTTTCCTATTTATCTCTATCACAAATGCTTGGCTGGTGCGGAACCCCCTGGAAGAACTCAGTTTGTAAATCTACCATCTTTGCATTGTAGGTTGATTGGTTTCTTTTCTGAACCCCCAACTACTCCCTGGGTGCCGCAGCAATATGGCTGCCCACTGCTCCGGGTGTGTGTTCACGGTGTGTGTGTGTGTGTGTGTGTGTGTGTTCACTACTGTGTGTGTGCACTTGGATGGGTTAAATGCAGAGCACAAATTCCGAGTATGGGTCACCATACTTGGCCACACATCACTTCACTCACTCACTTAATACTCCCGAGTACTCTGTGTGCCCACTGTTTAGCACCTGCTAGTTCTGGTACTGTGACATGTCCTATTAAAAGTCATTATCAATTTATACTGGTGCTGACGTGCTCTCAGGCACAGCACTACAGCACTAATCCCTCTTTTTAAAAAAACCAAAACACACTTCAAACGTAGCATAAATTTCTTAAAATTAAGCAAAGCATCTGTCAATCACATAATCAAACATGACGCTTTATGAGTTCTTGAAACTAGCATAAATATTTAGCTATTAAAACTTTAAATAGTTTTTAAAATTCGGTGGAACCTTAGCAGAAAGCAACATCTAACCATGTTGTAAATATATGACAGTTTAGTTTCCTTCCTGTTCATTAAGTTTTTTGGATGGGAAGTGACCGCACACCAGATTGTCTCATGTCCTTCCTTCCAATTGTTTCCACTTGATCTTAAATTTACTCATGTAGTATATTTTGTAGTTTTTGCATAAAATTTTGATTTGCTATAAAACCTCAGATCTGCTTTTTGTATCAACACAGGGATGATAAGTAGAATGATAACTAAAATGATAAATATGTAGATAAAGTTTTAATAATAATTCTAAATCTGTGAAAAAAGATAAGTCCACGCCACAGCTATAACGATGAGGAACGATATCATTAGAATTACTAATTTGAAGGTACCAAAAATATGTATCATTATTAACCCTGAAACTCAAAATTAATTTAAACTCTATTACAGTAAGTTTGAAATTTATGTTGAACACATGATTGAGTAACTCTTTTTGGATCATTCATTCATTATGCCTAGTAAATCACATATTAGAACTAAATTAAATTATTAGACACTACACAAACAACAAAGGTAAATCTATCATATAATGTGGTAAGTTCAAAGTTAACTATATCCTGTTAACTATATCAGTAGGACATAACAGAGAAATATTTAACATACAAATTACACTCTTTGCTGAGAATAACCTTGCGCATTTATTTATTTTTTTGTTTCTAAGTTTGTTTTAATAATACATTTTTAAGACTCGTCCCACACTTCATGCATACTAGCAGTCCCATGGCTTTTACTTATGGTAACGCTTTATTTTGACAGTCCACTTTAGACATTCTACTAACTATAATTAACTTTACAACTACATGTAAACTACCAGTCATTAGAGTATTAGTAGACTGTCTGCTTAATATCTGCTAAGACTTTATTTTGAGGGTCCGTCAACAGACATTCTACAAATTTAAAAGTAACTTTTCAAGTAATTTGACATTTCTACTAACCCTAATGTTTACCCTAACAAAGCGGTTCCCAAACTGGGTGCGCAGATGACCACCAGGGGGTGGGTGCGCGAGAGAATGATTTTGATAATGTGTGCAAACATGCAGGGCCATCCATCTCACTAAAAAAAGGGTAGTAAATTATAGTGTTCTTTAATATTCTTTTTATTTATAACTGAAATTTTGATGTTTTCTAATATACAGTCAGAGCTTGACATTAACACCCCCCAAATGCGGGTAGATTTCAGCAGTGGCAGGTAACATGGTCACTCCCACTTTGGCGGGTTGAATTTTCTAAACAGTAACAGAGCTCGACATTAATGCTTGTCTGGAACAAGTGGATTTTTTCAAGGGGCAAGTGAAAGAGAATTTTACTTGCCAGAACGGACAACTAATCTAAAGCCCTATATACAGTGTATCACCTGTATTATTGCAGTTAAAAATGTGTCGTTTAACTGGAGTAAGGTGGTGGGGGTGCTTGACACGTCAAACACTAGAAAAGGATGCATGCTGTTTAAGAACCACTGCCCTAACCTAACAGTCTGCACTAATGAACGTTAGTTGACATGTTGTTGCCAATTAATGAGAGTTAGTTGACATGTAGTTGCAAAGTTACTTAGTTAGTAGAATTTCTAAAGAGGGCTATCGAAATAAAGTGTAACCTTTACATGAATTGGAAATGTCCTAATTGTCATTTAATTTTAATGTTCAGAAGAGTTCTCACAAGTGATGTGATGCACCTTTGATGTAAAACATTTATTCCAGGCTCTATTAATTGAAGTAAAAAGCACAAGCTTAATGTACACCGCTTCAAAAATAGTGAGGAAATCTGCAACACACACATCCACTTGCACTCTGGAGTGTCAGGTTCAGAAACAAAAATTTGAGTTCTGGAGTCTTTTATGTTGTTTTTGATAAAGTTGTGTGTAATGTTGACAAAGGACGCCTCTGTCTCTGAGACGAGTTGAGTTGAGATGCGTCACTGGAAATATGACAGTCCTCTCTTGATAACATTTCCGGAAACATGTTTACTTTACATGGCGAGAGAGGGAAGGTCAAGGGTCGCACAAGTTTCCCACCACAATGTAAACCAGCTCCATCCAAATGACTTTATCTTGGGGCCCAGCTGACTCAATCTTCCTCTCTTGTCTTAGCCTAGATATTCTATTTTCCTGATCATTCTCTAACATTTTCTCCCTCTTTATCTTCCCTTTTTTTGTGTTTGTTTGGATATAATTTTTGGTCTTTGTTTTTAGGGTCCAATTCTCTCTATTAACTATTAAATACAACTTTTGCCTCAGTAAACTCCTAATTTGCTGTTTATTAACAGTAAGGTAGTTGTTAGGTTTGGGTATGGGGTAGGATTAAGTGATCTAAAATATGGTCATGCAGAATAAGGCATTAAAGGGGTCATATGACGTTGCTAAAAAGAACATTATGTTGTGTATTTGGTGTAATGCACAACAATACTACAGTGAGAATAAAAGTTACGCCTTCTTTCTTTGCTTGAACATTTGGGCGGTGTTATGCAAATCTTCCCACATAGTGAGGTAGATATGTGGGGGCGTGTTTAAACGAGGCGTTTTAGGAGGGCGTGGACAAGTCTTAACTTTTATAAAGAATATCTCTTTGGATTTGAGACTTTAGTCTTTGCAACTTTACAGATCTTCTTTATGCACCAAGAGCTTGTAACACTCCAAAGAGAAAGGAAACATTTAAATCGCATCATATGACCCCTTTAATATGTGTTTTATAAGTACTAATAAACAGCCAATATGCTAGTGATATGCATGTTAGTTAATTGTGAGAATTGGTCCTTAAAATAATAATAATAAATAATAATAATAATAAAACTTTATTTGTATAGCACCTTTCAAACATAAAATGTGACTCAGAGAGCTTTACATAATCAAAATGTTAATAAAATGCTACCTTTTTTTGTTAAATATCACAGTCTTTTACTCTTGTAAGAGGCTGTGTAATGTAACTGTACATTAAGTAAGTGACTTTAAGTCAAGTATGCATATAACTACTCAAGAGCTTGCACTGACACATCATGTGAAGCAATCTGTTGTGCTCTTTGGAGCTTTATCAGTCTGAAGCATCGCTAACATGGTGAGTGAAATACTGTAATACGAGGGCTGTCTGGAAAGTATCCAGTCATGCAATATGAAAAATAGAGACATGATATCAAAGATCATCCCCTTAAAATCTGATCACAAGTGCTTTCACTGGAGATGCATGTTACTACAAAGTATAAAAAATGTACTGTCTTGCCTAACAACTTGTGATCAGACCTGAAATGGAACTTTTTTAAACCATGTTTAAGCAAAGCTTTTGGATGTGTAGATATCATATATATTATGCTTATAAGAATGCATTTTTATTCATATTCATCAAGATATCATGGAATGGATTTAGTAGATGTACATTAACAGTACCTTAGAATTGTACTATTCTTTAAGTTAGACTGTAAGACTGTAAACCAAACATGGTGATAAGGACAATATGGTGCTCTCTCTGAGCAAAGCAATCCTCCTCCCAATCCAAAAATCACAATAATAAGTAGGGGTGTGCAGCAAAGTCAATATGTATCTGTAACACTGGCAAAACTAAAATTTGTTTCTGTATCTGCATTTGAATAAAATTGGATGTGGACGGAGGTCAAACCTTGTTTTAAATGTAATTCTGTTATTCTGTATTACAAAATATAAATATCTTATTACTTAAAGACCCCCTGTGGTGAAAATCAAGTTTTTAACATTGTTTACATGTCTGTCTGGTGTTTTTATATGCTTAAAGACAAACCATGTGCAAAATCATCATTCAACACCATTGCTGAGCATTTTCTCCTTAAAACCTCAGCGTACCAAAGACATATATTAATGTTTCAATATTCAATAATGTGGTTTGAAACAGCCCGTTTCCTGCTGTCACAAACATGCGGGGTGGGGCTTTTTATATCAGTAGGTGTCTGAGATAGCAAACAGGAGCATGGTTTGTGTAACATTAGCAACACATTATTGGCTGTTTGATAACATAGACAAGCCAAAGACCAGTGACATCAGTTACCGTTATGTGTTTGACGTTGTAGAAAGTGATACATAAAAAGCATTATCATTCTGCTACATCGCCTTGTGGACGACCCTGTATAAATTGCTCTTCCTCTTCTTCTTTGGAATCAGGTTCAAACTTATATGGATGAATTCATCCAATATTGCCACATGGCATTGTGTAGCATTTACTAGTTCAGTTACCCAAGTGAAAGTGGAGCAGGTAGTCCGACTTTGTGTGCTTGAGTGCAGGTGAAAAACTTCTCCAATCCCTTTCTCCAATTTAATTCATACATATTACACGAAATACTGTACATTTCCACCAGTAGTCGAATGGCTGGCCAGTTTAAACAAATCAGATGATACAGTACTGTACAACCATGTGTGAAAGCGAGAACTGATGCTAAGGATGTCCTGTGTACACTTTAACAAATGAGGCTTCTGCTTACATATTTCTACTCATCTACCTTTTCAGACCAGCCCTTAGGAAAGTTGCAATGTATATGGTTGCCATGACAACTTCAAAAGCTTGCATCAGAAACCGCAACAACTATTTAATTGTGGTTTACATTCATTTTACACACTTACTATTACATTGTAATTTTAGTTATCTAAAATATTGTGCTGTCACCTGGCTCCTCTGTTATCCAGCAAGCACAAGTAGTAAATACATCTAACAATTTTTTTTCTATTATGTGTTACAATTTGTTATTCGTTTTGAAGTTATTGTGCCATTACAAATAATGTATTCAGCTTCTGGCACATCCGTAATAACAAGCATCATCACATAGGGATGTTAGTTGAACCACAACCTTGGTAGTACCTCAACCCCTCCCCCGCAGTGGCCTGACTGAATTGTGTTTTTGCTGTGGACCCCAATGAAAAGCTTTGATGTGTGTGTGTGTGTTTGAGTGAGAGAAAGAGAAATTATTTAATCAATGGGGGAGTGCAAAGCAACCTCTGACCTACCTTATGTTCCCTTTGTGTTCTGCACATTATGACCTCATGACTCACAGCTGTCAGCCTCAGAATACCGAACAGCAGGTTTCATCCAGCTCTAGGAGGTTTCATTCCCTACTGGTTCCAAAGATGCGATGAACAACACTGCTACTTATGTGGTGATTCATGAGAGTTGTGATGTGGACCTGTGGCTGAGCAACTGTTACCAAATAAGAGGCTGTGCAGCAGTGCAGGAAGTGACCACACAACTGGAATGAATTAACAATACACATGGGTACAATACAGTGTTTGTCTTTTACTATACCTCAGAGAAACAGATTTTCAATAAATGAACAAACTGTCCCAAGGTTGTTTTCGCTTTTGATCTCTTATTCTTCTG
The DNA here is from genome assembly GCF_001515625.1 of Sinocyclocheilus rhinocerous. NCBI lineage: Eukaryota > Metazoa > Chordata > Actinopteri > Cypriniformes > Cyprinidae > Sinocyclocheilus > Sinocyclocheilus rhinocerous. The sequence continues at coordinate 375,640 of NW_015655588.1, read as the reverse complement.
ACGGGGCCTTCAAAAAGGTCATTTTGTAAGCGGTCAGTTGTAAAGGAAGGAGCTGGAGACTGTGTCCAAAAGCTTAGGCAGTTGCCTTGTTGCAGTAAATTCACAGACCGCGTTTGTGAATGAAGGTACCTCAAGAAAATGATTTTGGACAGGCTTCTGAAGCAGTATAATGATCTCCAACAAAATAGAGAGAGCTTTGATGATAACTAAGGAATATTTAATTAATGCTAATATAATTTTTAATTTAATAGTAAAACTAATTTCTTGCTGATGCAAATTTTCTTTTCTAATTTCTAATTTCTTGCTTGAAATGATGCAAAAGTTGAAAAAGTTCAAAAATGCATTTACACAAAAAGGAAACCAACAATTAGATGCCATTTTATATTTTAGCTCAACTTTCACAGAATCAAACACACATGATAGTGGGATATCATAGGCAGCAAAGGATACATGCTTTAAAAAAAACACACACAATTAGATGAAGGTGTCTCAGTAGACAGGATGTGACACGATCATCTGATTGTGATCATAGGATTCAGATGTGCTTTGTTGCCTTCCTAGTATTTTTCAGCTTTCAGACACAGCCATTGCGTTTACAGTAAACTCTGATCTTGCAGCTGACGCAACTCATAACTTGGTTGTTTTAAGAGTAAAAGAGAGTGCTCAGGAAAATAGCTACTGGATCATTTAAAATATATTTCTGGTAATACTGAGTAAAGTAAAGCACAAGCTTTGCATATTTGGACACAGAGTAAACTAGTTCAGAAAAAACAATCTTAAATGCTTTCTAGTAATCAATGTCTGACCGTGGATTATGACTGTATTGAACCATTGAGACTCTTTAATACATTTTAAGGTGACAGTTTTACTATAACCACATTTCACGAGTTCGCCTGCCCATTCAGCCCTGCCAGATAATGGTAAACGAGCTTTGCTTGCTGTCCGCGAAGGAGGCTTGAACCCGAGGCTTGGCTCAAGCTCTGAGTAAGAACCCCCCCATATGATGGTAAAGTGTAGAGGAAAAAGAAGGGATTAGAGGAGGAGAAGGGGAGGTGGAGGGATGCCGGAAGAATTGTCGCTGGAACAGAGCAATGACTGCTGCTTATATATACGATCATAGCGATGATTGACAGGACTGGGTGATTAGGCTCCTCCCGAACCTGCATTGGGAACTTCAAATTATCCTCAAACTAAATGTCCTTCAGTTGACTAGGACAGGAAAACACCAGGGGGACAGGAAGGTATTAAACCCAAACCTCTTCCAGATAAGACAGGGCTGCAGTCTTAAATCTCTGCAGGCCTTAAGAATGAATCATCCTCACCGCCTCAATACTAAGAAAGCTGTGAAATCAATTCCATATGCTGTAAATATAAAGCGTGCCTCTCACTATCATATCTAATCTTGCACAGCACAGACTTCCTGCTCTACACTCTCTATCTCTCTGTCCCTTTGTCTCTCTGACTGTTTTTTCTTCATTTTGCTACTGGGCAGTGATACACCTCCATTTGCTTTCTGATAACTTCCTGTGAGGAAAACAACACAAACATTCACTCTAGAATAACAAATAATTCCAGCCTAGAATCTCAGGAAGAGGCAGACTATGTGTGAAGAACAACCGGCCAGTAATATTTGGATGTTTAAAGTAGTTATCATGGATAAGAAGTTATGTTGGCAAACCTCTAAGGATCAATCTCTCATGTATATGAGTAATTAAGATAAGCAGAGAAAACCTAAATGTCTACAGGAAGTAGACTGGAGCCTCTCTCCCACCCTCTCTCCCTGTCTTTTTCTGGTCTATGGTTCCAATGAGCCTAGGAGTTCCTGAGTAACATAATGTAGCTATTCTCAGATGTATTCAGAATTACACACTATAAAACATCCTTGACAGACTACTTCCTGTACCCTAAAATCATGGCCTGGCCTCTCTCGTTTTTCTCAGACTCTGATTCCTTTCTTAAGAATAGATTTGAAGTTGTTGTCATCTCAAAAGCCGAACAAAACTTTGCACACATGACTGTCATCTCATTATATTCGGTGTAGAATGCCGTTTTATCATGTCTGTGATCAGTCTTTGCTACACAACAGGTGGCTGGATATGGTTATTCTCAGACACAATGAAACTGCATCAGTGTGTTGCAGAAGAACTGTTTCCATTGAGTTGAATAAATGTAATCGATCCTTTCACCTTTAAAAGATACAGCTATGTTTTGTGCTGTTTAATGACTTCCTGCAATTTGCACGTTTACATTCTTGCACATTAAAAAATACAGACACACACGTGCATATGCATTTGTATATATATGCATATAAACATACTTATGCACACATTCATACACATCTGTTACAGTCATAGCAAATATATATTTAATAATTTCCTCTTGTACTGACAGTGACTGATTTTGTTGTGTTTTATTATTATTTTAAATTTACATAAATATATATTGTTAAACAAAGTGTAGTGAAATTAACTTTTGCATTAGAAGCACAAGAAAACAGATTGTAATGTGGTGTATACAGTATTTCCAGGGCATTTTTGCACTGATCTTCAACCGTGTAACATTCCGTCACAAAACATCTTTTGAAAGAAAAAAGTGATTTACCAGGCACAATGAATGAGTGATGCCAAACAAGTTACTCAGTTATGCATTCTAAATAAATTAATAAATTAATAAATAAATTTGATTATTGGAGGGAACACATTTCCACCAGTACTACTTAACTTCAGGCTAAAATATAAATAGTGTTGTTAATATAAATATAAGTTTTTAATCAAATATGACATTTTATTAAATTGAGTATTTATAAATCAAGTTTTTTTTTTAGAATTCTAAACAAAATTGATCCACTTATAATGATATACTACTAATAATACAAATTAGGGTTTAAGTACTCTTACACATGGCAATACACATTTAAGTGATTGTTTTTATATCATGATGGGGACTTTTTGCTTTGACTTCCATTGTTTTTATACTGAGCTAATGACATTTTCTATTTACCCTACTCATATTTAATCCTCACAAAATCTCTCATTTATCTCAGATATGTTTATTAACCATTTTCTTTCTCTCACAAAGTACTCTATCTTTGCGGAGACATTTGGTCCCCACAAATAGGCAAAACCTGAACCACACACCAGGACAGATTCTACTATAGCCTGTTTGAATGAGTGATGAGAGCTGCTTGGCTGTTCTGTAGTCACATGACCCTGGAGTGGGCGTGGCTGTGAGTCCAGCTGGTGGTGTTGCAGGCTGACTCAGGCACAGAGAAAGAGAGACAGAAAGAGAGATAAAGAAAGACAGCAAGAGCTACTAAAGGAAGGGTGAGTCACTATCTGCTCTTCATGTTTACTTCTGTTCAAACAGGCTTTCTTTGCTTGAGTTTTACATCTCTTTCCAGAGTCTCATTCAGAGAGGCTGTAGCGCTTTTACAGAGCTACAGAGTGGGTGACGTGCGTGTGTGTTGCTGCATGCACTAGTTTCCCAGGTGTCCTCACTCTGTTCTTGCCAGTGAGGAAACGAAGCAAGTGAGAGAGGAAGAGAAAGGGAGATTTTGGCTAGCGTTCGTGGAGTTTTGTTCTGTGTTTTTAAAGACCTCACTTTCTCTTGTTTGTCTGTGCATTGAAACAGATGATAAGCTCAGTGAACCCCTCCTTTTACTTTCTTCCACCCCCTCCCTTTCTCCCCTTCTCGAGGCCCTCTCTTTTCTTTGTGTGGGGTGTGTGTCATAACTGCTCTTAGTTTCTACAATCAGACATTTTGATAATCAGTTTTTCTAATTAGTTTACATTGGACCCAGAATCCCACATATTCAAACTTGTCATAGCTTCAGATGTTCTCTCTGGGTTTATATCCAATCAGCATTGTTTGAATGGCTTCCTATGTTAATTCTCATATATTTGCGTTGCATGACAATACAGTTCCTGTTGTTTAATTGTTGTCGTTAACATGGAAGTTAATTGACCTGTGTGTATTCAGCACAGATCTGTTCTGTTCCACTTTTTAACTTCTGATTCCATTTGTCTGTGAGTGTCAGATTACGTCCAGT
>NW_015655588.1:362992-371446 GCF_001515625.1 Sinocyclocheilus rhinocerous | reverse complement strand
AATTTATCTAGAACACCAATCTTTCAGTTGTTTGAGTTTGGTTATAAATCAATTACAAATACTTCTGTCATCTCCAGTTACATCAACAAGGTTATATGATACCTGCTTAGCAGAGTTCCTTTTTCAGATAAAACACCACTTCCTCATATATTGACCAAATTATTTCACAGCAAATCCTATCACATCTGTAGAACATAGATTTTTTTTTTCCTGGAATAACTTATTCCAATGCAGCTGTTTTCTTTCTTTTTTGAAGCATGAACCCATTTTTAACATCATGTACATGCATCTAAATGTAATACTTGTCATACTCCAAATGTAAAAAATGGCTTTGATGACTTGGTAGCTAGTTGGCCATTAACTTTTTTAGACACTGTAATTATTTTATTAGGTACATCACATGGGATAAATCTCAATGTAACAATGTTCAGGGCTGTTTGAAATGATGTGGACAATTCAAATTTCACACATCAAGGTTGCATAACATAAATAGAATATTCATCCTATTATTCCAAATGAATTAGGATTGAAACAAATGAATTAGGAACAAAGTTATAATGTATATTCAAGTGTTTTTTATTATTATTATTTTTTTTTTGACAGGTGTAGTTTTACTGAGAGACAGATATAGAGTGACACAATGACCTGTGTAAAAATGCAAGAAAACAAGTTGTTGAACAATGGTGATACGGAGTGTATCATACCATATCACAATGATGTCTATTGGCCATCAGTTTTATTAATATTTTGGACATCTTAAAATGTGCGAGGCCTCAACATTTATGTTCAGCTTCTTATTTTGTTCTTCACAATAGTAATAGAAAGACATATATTGGTCAGGCCAATGCTATCTCACGGCCAATATTTAAGGGGGTCTGAATACTTTCCGTACCCACTGTATATTACAAGGTGGCTAATTCGTACGAATTCGTACGACCTCACTCGTATGATTCTGTTCGATTTCTGTGATGGTTAAGTTTAGGGGTGGGGTTAGGTGTGGTCCTTCTTATGAATTGCTACGAATTTGCCACCTCGTAAAATATGTAAGATTTTTCACAAATCATATGAATTTGTACAAGTGACGTGAGTTCGTATGAATTAACCACCTTGTCAAATATGTACGAATTGCCGTAAGATCGGGTTGGTCAGGCTGAATTATCAACCAATAATTGCCTATTTTGTGATTGACAAATTAATATTATCAATATTATTTTTGGACAAATATTGACAAAATAATAGAGGATTTATGTCAGTTCCAGTGTCTACCAACAACTTTTTAAAATGAATAATGCAGTTTTAAAAAAAGTCAGATGTCCATCCTCCATAGTGCTTTTGATTAAACATTGAACTTATATAGGCTGTAAAGATGATTATTTCCTTGTGAGTGATCAGATTAAAAATGACATTTAGCAATCTGTGCTCATCACAAATTATTTTATAGTGTTTCTTCTTTTTTGGTTCTCTGCAATTTTGTTTGCCTACAGCACTCATACAGGCTTTTTTTCCTTTCTAGAAGGTTCTTTGTAGAAAACAGTATTTTAACACCCTTCGTCACCATCTGCTTGTGGCATGTAATGGCAAAAGTTGAATTCTCAAGGGGTGAGCAGAATGAAAGATGAGTCCATCAGTAGCATTCTTCATGCTGAGCACCAGAGTTCACCTCACCACATCTACAGATCAGTGTACATTGGCTGTGTTTACAGTTGCATCTGGCTTTTGACAGGAATTGAGACCTAACCTGTACACACATGAAAAGAGATAGAAAAGAAAATATTCTGAATATAAACCTTTTGGTTTGGTCTAGGGCTGAAACGATTCCTCAAATACATCGAGTAACTCGAATACAAAAAATCATCGAGGCAAATTATTTGCCTCGGGGCTTCGTTTAGTCCATTTACAGTAACTACACACGGAACACAGTGTTTCCCCACAGACCATTATTGACACACAACCCGATAAACGCTGGACCAGACCATAGACTGTATAACAACAGGGACCAGACTTAAAAAAAAAAAAAAAGCGCTGGACATACTATATTTAAGACCGTAAATCAATATGGTGGCTAGTTATAATGTCCCTACATTAGCTATGTTTTGTGAAAGACTAAACATAAAAATACCACAGAAAGAAAGTTAGTCAATATCACACGAAGAGTGCCAGTTTTCACCTCTAAAATCAGCATGATTACAAATGTGATTTTATTCAACAGTTCAATAAGCAAGAAGGTAATATTATGAAACTTACGTTTTAGACACTATATTGCCTGTTTTTGCTTTATTTTGCCAACAAAAAAATTCCAAACAGCCACAATCGCTGTTTTGGGTCTCTGTGCAACATGACGGCGTTTCGTTCCATTAAATGGGTTTAGTTTTCACGGTTATTAATGTATGCAATTTCAGCAATAAAAATGTTAACTTTTCTAAAAAAGAAAACAAATTAGTTATCTTATTATCTCTTGCATATTTAGTATTGCTCTTTAATAAAGAAAAATTACTTCTTATCCGATTAATCGATGGAATAATCTGTAGAATACTCGATTACTAAAATAATCGATAGCTACAGCCCTAGTTTGGTCTGTGGAGTATTTTATCTGGAGTTTGACATGGTCGTGCATTGGCAGCTTTTGATTGGCAGTGTTTGATGCATGTTGTCAAGGAAGTCTCAGTTTACTTCATGAGACACTGACATGAAAATCAACACAAATATACATTTAATGACTTTTTACAGTTAAGTGATAAGGTGGAACCTTCTGGGCTCTTCAGATGGTGCCCTAAGAAACACCCCATTTCCAAAAGATTTTTGGACACTTGGGCTTCTTTAGGTTTTCCTGAGGATTGGTGGATTTTTTTTCTATTTTTGAAAAGAATGTTCATGTTTTTTTACAAAAAAACAAAAAACAAACAAACAGAAAAATATTAACAATAATCCTGCCCCCAGCCCTTCCAGTTCAGAGAAGGGAACAGAATTTTACATTTAAAAATTCAACAAATACCATAATTGCTTTCTTTACTATTATTCAATGCTTACCAAAGCCCACTGTATAATAATAGGCCCTTTTCACAGTGCCGTCAGCTAACTTCTGCTTTCCCGCAAAGCAGTGTATCTGTACTTCCGTTATACCTTTACACCGGAGACTTCTCGGGAAAATGTAGGAAAAACTTGAAATATGAAAGGCGTTATTTAAGAGTTAAGACTAATAATGTTAATGTACTTACAGTCGGGTTCTTTTGCGAATGTTTTTCTGCATCTGCTTTAGATGGGTGGCTTGCTTGCCGCAACTGCTTGCTTTCAGATTTGTATGACAACGATTATGTGTTCACACAAAATACATACTTGAAACCTTTTCACTTGTTATTTCGGTTTATGTCATTCCTTGGATAATTTGTGAGTACACTGTGTAAATTAAATTCCCCCTATAGTTGGGCAATAAAAAGACAAACAACGTGATTTTGTTTTTATTTACTATGGGGAAATGACATGGACACAAGTCATATTTTTTATATGAAATCGTTTTACTACATGGCAAGTTTCACATCCATAAAGGCAAGTGGTCTGAAAAGAAACTCATTATCCAGTTCAAGAATATGGCTTAATATTGAAACAATACAAAAAGGACAGCCGCGTAGTTCTACAGAACTTTGGACTTCTACAATTACTTAAATTCCTCCATTCAATTTAGCTTTAACTACATGTATACCATGTTTTTACTTTTTGAATTATTATTTATTAATATGATCGTTCGTATTTTATTTTCATTATAGGCTATATGCAATGTGATCTTTAAAAAACAGCTGACCTGCGTTTTATATTTATTTACACAAATGCTGGCATCTGTTTTTAACTGTAAAAGCTTTTTATATAAACTTAATATTGCAGTGCTCCGTTTTCAACTCCTCCCTCGACTTCAAGCGGCAAATCTCGCCGATCGGTATTCGGTAAGTTCGTTTGAGATGCCAGACGCCTCTACCTGAACGAGGACGAGAATAGACAGCAGCAGTCATCCTCTAATCGTATTTGTGGCAGTTGTACAAGCGTTTGGGTGAACTCCATGCTGGTAGCGATAGCGCTTACTATGCTGGCGGAAGTAAGAATACCCTGCTTCGCGTCAGAACGGAAGTTGCATGACATCATGTGAAAAGGGCCTATTATTCAAGAACTTTGCATGTCCCCCAGTAATTTCATATTTAATTTTCTTTATACTTAATACACTGTTAAGTTGTCTTTTGAGCTATTGCCATCCCATATTGTATTGTCTGAATTGGGAATTTTTCCATATTGGAATACTGAATAGATCCAGCATGGTGAAGTATAGTGACCAGCCTCAATCTTAATATCATTGGGTAGGTTAATTTTGTATTCCTAGAATAAAAATTAAAATCACCTCAGACCAGGAGACCTTTAGGGACCAAAGCCAAACTTAGCTTGGACAGGGATCTCTCATTAAACTTAAATTTTGCACATTGATTTTGCACATAGAATGCAGTTAGGTTTGAGAGTAATAAAATCTGTGTATTACTTTGTATTGACTTAACTCAGGGGTGCCCAATCCTGTTCCTGGAGGTCTACGTTCTACCCCAAAGTTCAGCTCCAGCCCTAATCGAGCACAACTAAACCAGTTAATAAAGATCTTCAGAAGCACGTGATAATTGCAGACAGATGTGCAAGGATAGAACTGAACTCTGCAGGTAGGTAGATCTCCAGGAACAGGATTGGGGACCCCTGACTTAACTGATAGGAGGGCTTCAATCCAAATATCCTCAGAAATCTCCAATTCATGAGAAATGCACCTACATTTTTACATAAATTATGATGACGGATTATGATTCACGATTTATGTTCTTTATGATTTTCTGTTCTAATGAGACTCAAGCTCAATGTTTCGTTCTTGTGTTTTATGCATCTGGTGAACACATCATGTGAGAATCATCTGTGTCTTCCAGCTGGTGCTTTTTTACGTGAAAATTTCTAGAAATGCTCCATGTAACTTAAGGCTTCACATATCTGCTTCAGTCAAAGAGAGACATAAAACATTATGACCGCTTCCTTCTTCAAGTTCTTCCTGATCCACAGAAGTGCATCTTGTGCTTTCTGACTGATTAAAACACAGGCTGCTGCTGTAGCTGATCTGAGACCAGTCTAAAACTGTCTATACATACAGTAGTAACAGTACCATATGATTTCATACACTCATTTAGAGTGTATGAAAGTGTTACAAATTGAGGATTTTCAATCAGCTCGAAAATATCATATTTGGCCATGATAATTTTTTTTTCAATGGACTACATTTATGGGAGCATGTGTTTCAGTATAACAGATAATTCAGAATTAGCTCTGCCTGACTTTCTTTGCACTTATTATGAATAGCTATTTTTGCAGCCATATAATATCACTGAATCATGATAAATTTGGTCACTCTGTTAGGAGTTTCCTGATATGTCTTACAGTCTTTTATTTTCCCATTAATTCACAAGTTAAGCTGTATCACTTCATTCTTTCTTCATTTTGTCATTCTTATAAATTTACACTCTTTTCTGTAAGAACAGCCTTAGCAGCATTTACATACCTAGCCTAGTGTAACCGAGACACGTTTAGCTGCACATTTAGAGCAAATGTCAGGTCTACTAGGCTTCATTGGCTGTTGACACTAATTGTTAGTTGTACAAATGTTTTTCATTTGGCCTACTCCTGACTTGTCCAGTTACAGGGGCCAATATACCACAGACCACTAAACATGGGCAAATTCCCAACTGTTCTGGCTCAGAATGAAGACAGAATTAAATTGTATGTTGCCTGTAAGGAATGAATTGTTTGATGGCCTTGTTTCAGTGTTTGCCTTGCTTTTCTGTGGATAAATGGTTTCTGTATGGGGTTGGATCAGGTTCAGAAGGGGGACATATGACCTCTTGAGTTCTTAAAGTGAAAACAGGAAATCAACCAAGTCAAATTTTGCATTCAGGGGGTGAGAGTTCTTGATGCCTTGGAGAACTCATTGGAAAAATTAGACCTGTGGATTACTGGCCTATAGTTGGGGATTCTGTGGTCCTAAATGTTGTAATTTTCAGAGAGGACAAACCCGGTCATACTTCTAGATGTACCTGATGATATACACATCATAGTCCTTGACCAAACTGCAAAATACAAAATTATAAGCATTGTCAACAGTTCAGGCATGCTATACATAATGGACTGAGATATATTTGAACAGCTTCATAAAGAATAATTCAGCATTAGTTCTGCCTGACTTTCCTTGCACTCATTATGATGCCTCTTTTTGGACATAAAAAGTATAGAATTAATTTGAATAAATATAATGTAGTAATTTAATGTTAATAATGAATGAAATATGTAATGTTATGTTTTAAAATAAATATTTGAAATATAAGACAATGGTAGCCTATAAACTCTAAGAAAAGACATTATAGTAACATAAATGTGACATTTACAATAGCTGAATGTGCATGTAAATTTGCCTGCATGTGTGTGCAGGGACACACTTCAGCGGTAACCCCTATTTCCTGTTTGTTAGAACACTGACACATTCACTAGCAAAATATCGGCCACAGACTTTGCACAAGAGACAGGATAACTGCCACTGAAGCTACATCTTTTCAGAATTGATTTTTATTGCTTGCTGTAGGGAGGCTTTATGATTTAAAACTGGTCTTGTGTATTAAAATCCACAGTGTGGGCTGATCATGCATAGAGCTCTTATGTTGCGTGTGGCATAGATAGGGTCTGTCTGATCCCCTCAGGAAATCCTGGTCATCACTACATCACTTATGCCTTTAAATATGTTATATTGTAGTTTTTAGTTTTTTTTTTGGCCCACATTTCATGGCCTATATGATACAAAGTTTATTTTGCATATCTCGCATTTGCTGTGCCACATATAAATCTCATAAACTTGTGTTTATTCAGGTCCATAAGACTTTATGATTTTTTTTTTTAATGTTGTTTGGAAAATCAATTTCCAATTTATTCTTATCCTAATTCCTTTGTTAATGGTGCATTGTGTAATTTCGTTGACTTGGTTGATAGCAACTAACTTACGAAAGGCTTATACAGTTTCTCTGCATATTAAGCTGGGAAAAGAAAGTTTTTATATCATCTAAAAAATTATGTTCTATTTTAAGAAGCCTCTTTCATTGTTTTAACCTCTTAAGACCCGAGCAAAGATTTTTAGGAAAAAATAGTTTTTTTTCATGTCTTTACATTGTTTAGATTAAATAAAAAATGTTTTTTTAATTATGTTTCATTCATAAGTTATGCTATGTCCTCGGTAGAGGACATCTGGACTCAATTAAAAAAAATTAAAATAAAAAGACATGAATGAACATGCATAGGCAAAAACAATTGATTTTTTAAATCACCAATACATTTTTAGTTTTCAGGATTTATTTTTTGTTTTTTTACCAAACTTTGTATAAAGATGATTCTCAACTATGTTATAGCAGAATGATTTGATATACCATTTTTCTTTCTGCAAAATGTGTGTAAAATGGCCATAAACGGGTTTTCTCATTATATACAATGTATCTATAATCTAAATCTAATTTGCATATTAATGTGCTTTTGGGGCAACATGTAATGAAAAAAAGAAGTGTAATAATTGGAGTAATAATTGACAAGATTTTCGTAATAATATATAATATTTCATAGAATATTGAAATATAATTTCTTTCCCTATTCATTTGTTATGTCTCCCAAAATGCGTAATAAACATGCTTTTAGTCCCGGTGTCCTCATATGAGGACATGTATGAAATCAACATCCTGTTTCGTAACAGAAAGTCATATTTTGATTTGAAACCCCATAACATTTTCCTGAGATGTTGATTTATGACACACAGTTTACAAATTTGTCCGATTTAAATGACCCCGCCAAAGTCATCGTCCATCGCGATATTTCACTGTTGACATATTCCGATGCCAATTTTGTAGACATCGCCCAACCCTAATCACAATTCAAACTTGATAACCATGTATGAATGCATATTAGTCACTTTAACTGAACTTAGGACTGGTGGTGGTGCTTTTTTGGTCATTCAGTGTTGTGTCTGTAAAAAAAAAATTGGGAAATAACTAACAAAAATACTGATAAGATAATAATGATACGAATTCTACTAATAAGAACAATATAAAACGCACTAAGGATTAATGAGCTGCTGGATTCATGAATATTAATAAGGTTGCGTGTGTTCGCTCGAACTGATTCGCAAAACAGGGACGATAATAGGTGAGCGCCAGCCAATGAGATTGCGGTTTGCGCATTAGTTCCGTCTAATACCGGAGAAAGCGGCAGTTCTTAAAAGCTGAAGAACTCCAAAGGAACACTACAACAAATAATATCGTTTAGGCCTACATGTAGCGCGTCAATTCTCTCTCTCTCTCTCTCTCTGCGTGTGTGTGAAACAAAGCGACGGCGAGTCGTGCGCCTTCACACTAGAGTTTACGG
>NW_015655588.1:361522-362766 GCF_001515625.1 Sinocyclocheilus rhinocerous | reverse complement strand
ATCTGATCTGTCATGTTTGATCATTTTCAACATTTTTGATGCAACTAATTTTGTACATTTGAATTTGTAAAATAATATAATATAATATTAATATATATAATATAAATAAGTGATTCTCAAACGTTTTACAGCGGCGTACCCCTGGGGCATTTAACATTCTTCTGCGCTGAAAAAAATGTTTCATTCATCCAATTTAAAAAATGTAGGGTAATGATTCACATCTATATTTTTTAACTTGAGCCAATGAAAAATAAATAACTTGCTCTAATTTGGATGAATGAACATTTAACATTCTTCTGCGTACCCCCTCTCTTCCACTTAGACCGCAGTCACACCTTTTCTATTAAAGGACAATATTTGCCCCCTTAAATTGATTTACAGGTGCATTTTTTACCTTTATAAAGGCAAATATTTTCTATCCTTATTGATTGTATGTCATGTTTTATGTCATATTCTTAACATTCCATTAAGTGTATTATTAATATAATAAATAAAGCAATAAATGATGGCAAATCGAAGTGATACTTGTAGATTTAAAAATAAAACCGCCAAGGTGGCGTCAAGTCGCTGTCTTAATGAGTCAGGCGTCGCGTCATTCATTCATTCATTCATTCAGTAACGAAGCAAAATGCTGTAGTTAAGAATGGGTTATTTAATCAAATTGTCCAAAGCTGCAGATTCGTTCACTAATGAAACACCGCTGTATGTTGCTTGGAGACGCACACCAGATGATACGGATTGATTTCGTTGGAACTATTATTTCGTTGCAAAATAGAACAAACATGACAATATTCTGTTTCAAATGTAGGCTACATTTAAAATGTAAAATTTTCACTTAATATTACCTTTTTTTTGTTGAACTGTTGTAAAAATGTATGGCACATTTGCCATCATTTGGATATTCAGGGAAATTTGCATTCTTTTTATCTTAAACCTTAAAACAATAACACGCACAGAGTGTGTCTGAATCGAAGAGAGTTTTAAAGGGGTCATATGATGCGATTTCAGGTTTTCCTTTCTCTTTGAAGTGTTACAAGCTCTTGGTGCATAAAGAAGATCTGTAAAGTTGCAAAGACTAAAGTCTCAAATCCAAAGAGATATTCTTTATAAAAGTTAAGAGTCAACCACGCCTACCTAAAACGGTTCATGTCTATGTCACTATGTGGAAATATTAGCATAATGCCGCCCAAACGTGCACGCAAAGAAAGAAGGCGTGGTTTCAGAAACAGCAGTAGTGTTGATGC
>NW_015655588.1:359306-360850 GCF_001515625.1 Sinocyclocheilus rhinocerous | reverse complement strand
TAGGGGTGCTCCGATCAGGGTTTTTGAGGCCGATACCGATTGCCGATCACAGAAAGCAGTATCTGCCGATACCGATCACCGATACCGATCTTTTTTAAAGCCTTCTTTTTATCATTTATAACTATTTATAGTGATACTCCAATCAGGATTTTTAGGGCCTGAATTTCATTTTTGAAAATGGGGGGAATTCCCCTCTTAGGTGTCTTTTGTGAGGGGGGAAGCAGCACGGACTGTGTTTTCACACAGGAGTCTGCTACTGATCTGTGGCTGATTACCACAAACACAACATTTATCCATTATTTTGATTTCAAATCCAAACATTGTCAATGAAAGTGCTTTTTCAGCATTGCAATTCTTTTTTTTAGACAGTACAGTAATACAATCTTTCATAGACATTATTGTGTTTAAACACAATAAATATAAGCAACACGTTATTCAATGCTTTTTACTTTTGCATTTACTTCTATATTATATTAAGTTGCTCAAGCAAGTGGCAAAACATTTAAACTACTTTTCTTACATTATCACAAACTTACCATTGACAGAAATAGTCAGCTCTTTGCATTGAAATCTTTATTACAAGCAATCCTGCAGTTCAAAAAGAACTTTGTTTTCCTACTTCCACGAATGCCATCTATTTTTGCCTTGTTTATCTAAAAGGGCTCTTTCCCTTTAAGCCTAGCCAAAAAGCCATATGTGTTGACTGTGAAACACAGTAGACTTTAATAATATGCATTTATGGTGTAATTACTAGTTTCGTGTCAATCCATGTTCATATTTACTGCAAACAATGCCCTGTTACTTTAATTTAGTGCTTGCAGCGCAGCAAAATTAGACTCGTGCGTAAACAATCTCTGCACTGCAGCAGATGCACCGCTCCTGAACGCGCTGCCGGACCGCAACCGTGTGCAGTGAACGCTTTAATCCGTTAACATGAGCGAGGAAAAATACGCACCACGTGTGCACTGCAAACGGAGAAATGCGAACCTGGCGTTATGGTTGTGCGCTGCGAGTGTGCATGAGCGTACGGTCTCCAGGAGAGCACGCGAGCGCTGAATGGTTAAACACTGGCAAGAATTAAAAAGAAATGCAATTTATAAACTTTTAGTGAGGACGCGACACTGGTTGACTGTGAAACACAGTAGACTTTAATAATATGCATTTATGGTGTAATTACTAGTTTCGTGTCAATCCATGTTCATATTTACTGCAAACAATGCCCTGTTACTTTAATTTAGTGCTTGCAGCGCAGCAAAATTAGACTCGTGCGTAAACAATCTCTGCACTGCAGCAGATGCACCGCTCCTGAACGCGCTGCCGGACCGCAACCGTGTGCAGTGAACGCTTTAATCCGTTAACATGAGCGAGGAAAAATACGCACCACGTGTGCACTGCAAACGGAGAAATGCGAACCTGGCGTTATGGTTGTGCGCTGCGAGTGTGCATGAGCGTACGGTCTCCAGGAGAGCACGCGAGCGCTGAATGGTTAAACACTGGCAAGAATTAAAAAGTAATGCAATTTATAAACTTTAGTGATGATGTGA
>NW_015655588.1:359070-359250 GCF_001515625.1 Sinocyclocheilus rhinocerous | reverse complement strand
GAAATTACGTCTCACACAAGGTTTTCAAATGACTTTATAAGTTATTTAATGAAGAAATATTATAATTATTTCACCCGCGCCGGACAGAGACTTGAGACGGTGCCGCTGCATGTCGTGCCAATATGGGAAGCCAAACAACCCAAATGTGGGACGAAACAGCGCGGTATTAAAGTGTTCGCG
>NW_015655588.1:345510-359060 GCF_001515625.1 Sinocyclocheilus rhinocerous | reverse complement strand
GCGACACTGCCTCGATTGTGCAAGTGACAATTCCTGTGTCAACTGTGCAGCGTGCAGCTCGCTTATAGACAAGCGATGTGTGATTTGAAGCCATTTGCGTATTTTGAGAGAGAGAAAGAGAGAGCGCGCGCGGTGATTCACTCACGCTGTTTGTGAAATTACGTCTCACACAAGGTTTTCAAATGACTTTATAAGTTATTTAATGAAGAAATATTATAATTATTTCACCCGTTGAGGAGACCCACCCAGCTTCTAGTATATATATTTTTTTTATTTTGTACTTAGTTATTATTGTTGTTGTCGTCAAGTTCTACATTCAGCACAATATTGCCCATTTTAAATTTGAACTATTATTAAATAGCCTAGTATATATATGGGATTTTTGTTGTCTCTAGTAAAGGGAACATTGTTATTTAACTTTAACACTGCAATTTTATATAATGGATACGGTTTGTATGGCTTTTCTCTACACTCCAAATTAAATAAATAAATAAATTTTAATTAATTTAAAAAACTCTTTAAAAATTAGGGAGAGTGTATGTAAATTCAATATGATGTATTTTGAATTTTGCACTGCATTGTGTTTTAGGTTTATCGGAAAACACATTAAAATTAACCATGATTTTATGACACTAACCTTTTAACCATACATTTGTAGTTAAACTGTGGGTTAAAAAAAATGACAAAATCTATCCATGGTTACTGCACTTTTACTATAGTAAAACCATTGTTAATTTCCGTATTTCCATAAGGGAAAATGTATGTCCTGACAGAAAAGTATCAGTACATTTTACTCTTTTTTTTTTCAAGCATAATCATATGCTACAGTTACACAAATATCCTTAAATGCAAAATTTACTTAAATATGCCTTGATGAACAAAACCATAAAATATTTGAAGAAGAAGAAGAAGAGTAATGTTCGCTGTTGTAACTGATCAGCGCCGCGCTGTCAGGTCGGTGGCGCTAGTAAACACGTCCTCTTTGCGCTGTCGAGTCGGTCGCGCAGCTCGGTCCATTGAGCCGCGCCGATGACAGGTCAGCGCGGCGCAAACACTTTAATACCGCGCTGTTTCGTCCCATATTTGGGTTGTTTGGCTTCCCATAGCCAAACCTCTCACGGCAGCGTCATCAGCTTGAGATCGGCCTTTTTAGAGACCGCCGATCAATCATCCCAACGTGATTATCGGCCGACAGTGATCTGTAGCCAATCAATCAGAGCACCCCTACTGATTGGATATCATGTATTTGACCGTTTATGGCACTCCCATTTTCCTGTTTTTACATTAGAAGCGGCATTTTGCTTGTCAGAAATACATGTTCGGTTTTAATGTTACTTTAATTTGGGGTAGAATTAAATGATTGCCAAAACTCAGAATTTTGTTCACGTACCCCCCCTCAGTCATCTCACCTACCCCCAGGTCTAGAACTATAGGAATGTTGACATTAATCAAAATGTGGCATTATGTGTATGTTGATAACAGTCATTTAGAGATTTCGGGCTCCCCAGTGCTAAAAAAGTGCCTAGACAGTTTGAGAATCGATCGTTTTGGACTATGATATGAAATTTAGCACTTTGCGTTTTAAAAAGGGTGTAGGCTAAAGCATAACCAAAAGAGGAACTAATTGAGAAAAAAATTTATTTAAAAGAATAGGTTGTGTGCCTGTGTCACTGCCCCCTTTCCTTCTCATGCCTCATTTTGTTTCTTAGCAGATGGCCCACAACAGGTGTTGGCAGAAGGGGCAGAGGTGTAGTCATGTAATCAATGGCACAAATGCTCGTTGGTGTCTGTGTATTAAACCATAATTAACATGCCCACACATTGTGATCTGCTCCACCCACCAGGCCATCAAATATCAAGTCTTGTCCTGGCTTAGATAATGACTATTTGGCATACTCTGAGCAAGCTGTTTACATGGTAGATTTTCCTTCTCTTTTTTGTATGTATGTATATGTGCGCACTAGTAAACACAATGTCTTCACACTTAATATTGTAATTCAAGATTTGGTGTAGAACCTCAGCCTTTCTGGCTCCAAATTGGCTAAACTTACAGGGATAACATTCCTCTTTGGCATTAAAAAACTGTGGTTCACTCAAGGTTGAAGTGTGGATTTCGGATTTCACATGTGATTGACTGTTGGGTTAACATATAGGTCACAGTAAACCATGAGGCTTTTCTGAGGCAGATGGAAAGTTCTAGGCTTCAGCGGTGAAGCCCGTTGATGGGTTAGGTTTACCTAGACCAATAATTTTATTTTAATTGGCTTTAAGGAGTTTTTGCAAAAACTCCACACAAACTAAAAGACTGCATTAATCATTGAGTGTTTGGAGCCGGAGTCTGATGTGATGGCGGGGCCTGATGTAGAAGGCGAAGCCTGAGGGGTGTGGTTTGCCTGATTCTTATTTTGCCTCTTGTTATGCCAATATGTTTTATGGCCTCTAATTTGCTTTCATATGTGATTAGTAAAATGGGTCCTGTTATTCAATCTTCACAGCTGCCCTGTGAGCTGTTTAGTGTGAGTGCGTGTGGTAATGTGCATATGAGACTAAATGAGAACATTTAAGATGCTTTTTTCTGAACTGGTGGCCCAATTTATTCCAGATATGAAATCGCAGATTTACAGTGAGAGGTTTTAAAGGATGAATATTTAGGTGACAAGTGAAAAATGAGATCACAATATATAGTGTGAGAGGCCCCATAGTAGTCACATTATGGTGTTTCTAATTTAAATGAAACTGAAACTCATGAGCACACAGTATGTTTAGTTTGCTAATTCTCTGCTTCACACTTAAATGGCATAGGTTATATTCTTTAGCTAAAACATGGCTGCTGGTAGTTGTCTGTGTAAACTGTCTAGTGTTTTGGGCTGAAGCGTTTTTAGACGTGTTTGAAGTGTTTTAGGAAGCGGTTTTCTTAAATCTGTGATGTGCATCAGTTACAGAGGAGCACGTGCAAAACAGTTTTGTATTTGACTGACTGATAGTTTTGACTTGACTTCTTAGAGATGAAAATGTACCTAAAAACATAGGAGTGAAAAAGAAAAAAAAAAGAATATTTGAAACATATAAAAGAAATATTGTTCCTAATTTGGCTATACTCTCAGTTTTGTGTTTTATCGAACCCTTCTCTTTGTACTTAATAAATAATGATATGTACAGATGTTTAGCATACAGCATAGACTGTTTTGGTTAAGTCACAGATCAGGATTTCATAGCTTCCACCTCAGGCAACTGATGAAGCAATAGTGTGTTTCATAACTGATAAGTTATGATTGTACATGCCTATGATTTTTTGCTGTTAAGTAAATTCACCTTATGTTATCATCTGGATATGGTGTATTATTTATTATAATGATTTACATGTTATTTATTTATTTATGAAAACACCACTGGAATATTTGGGTTTAGCTTTTTGTTTGAAGTTTGCGCAAGTGTCTAGACGTTCTATGAAAAGAGGAAGGCACATTTCGTCGTTAAAAAAGGAAAAGCAGTTGCCTTTTCCCCTCCCACTTTCATATTGCATTATGTGTCACTTGCTTTCTGTCACATACACATTTTTCAAGCTACTGAATCATCAAATCCAGCAACTTTCAAAACTGAATACCCTCTTTTGGGTAAGCTTGTGATTATCATTTGATGTATGTTTTGGCATTTTTAGTATCTTTTGGTAAATACAATGAGCAATTGATCATTTGAGGAGAACTTAGTTTGCTGCAGGGGTTTAAGGAATTAAGAGCTTGTTAAAATTGTTTTTGTAAAACATTGGTGATATAATGGTGATTTTGGAAAATGTTGAAAAGAAATGTTGGGGTTGCTAATATGTTTACATTTGTCTTGTTAATCTGAGGTAACCGTATAAGTGTTGTGGGTTTTCTGCCCTACTTTATTTCCATGCGTTCTGACATCTGGTCTCTCTACAGAAACATACCAATACAATATTGTCTCACTTGTAAATAATTAGCATAACTTCAATGCAACCAGTAATCAGACTTTTTGAGTTTAGATACAATTACATTCAAAACATGAGGTAAAAAATGTTACTGCAGGACAGCAAAATTTGCATCATGTGACTTTTACACAAACTGAAAATTGCTGTTTGGGTTAGTTGACCAATAGAGATTTGACACTGATCATGTAATTAAAAATTGCACATGCAAAAATGTTTAAGCCAGTTGTTGCCATATACACTGAAAATGCTAACTGGCTGTATCTCTCTGTTTGTATCTCATAATTTCATTAGGGCCAGAGATCATTACAAGTTTTTACGGCAATATGGCAGATGTAGGAAAGACGCCTGTGGCACGGAATGAGAAGGCAAGCAGTGAGTTTGGCTATGTGGGCATCGATGCCATCTTGGAGCAAATGAGGAGGAAAGCCATGAAACAAGGCTTTGAGGTTAACATCATGGTAGTGGGTAAGTAGAGGTTTCAGTGTGCAATTACAGATGTGTGCCTTTTTCATTCTTATGTACAAAATACACATTTAGTATCACTGGAACCTTGAAATAAAATAGGTTAAATAGTTAGATCAAGATTGTTCAAATAAACATTTGATAAGGGACAAACAAATACTGTTTGTTTATTAGAATAAATGTAATGTATATTCAGTTTAAATTTCGTCATCTTAGAATTATAAGGATCTATCTGTCAAAACTGAGTTATTCACATATTCTTATTCTGTGATAACTAATTTACATTATGTGTACATTATATTGCATTACATTTTGGGACTTTTTTTTTAAGAAAACAAAAAGGTTCTAGTTACAAAGTTAATGGAATGCAAAAACTTTGAAGCTCAATATCTCAAATCTGCTCAGAATGCAGATAGAACCTTATAATTCCAAGGTGGTGATTTGCAATATTATTATGGATATGGTACATGCCTGAGTGCGTTTAAACTCAGTGCTGAGTTTTGCACACAAGAAAAACTGCTCTATTAGACAATAAAGCATTTCCAGTTAATTCAGTCAGAGGACGATATAGAAATGGTTAACAGGCTGAATTTGGCCCAGCAAGCTGTTAGCTAAAAGGCCTTGCTGTAATCAACAGTAATTGGTGAACAAAACTAAATTTCATATCCATAAAATATAATACTATATACAATTACTCTTACACATCTCTCTTTTAAAGTTTATACTTTATATCATACTGTTTTTATTGAGCATAAAGATTTTCAGTCATTGCCATTACATCTTGGATTCAGGCAGATCTGTTTGAACCTACAACCCTTAAGGTACTAGCCAGAGATCTTCAATCAGCAGGCAACACCACCCAGCACAAGACCAAATATTTCGCCTCTAGTGGTGCATGACCTGAATGACCTCAACTGGCTGTTATTCATGACCTTGGTTCCAGATTCAGACTGTATTATTCCTATATGCCATATTCACTGATGCATTTCAGGGCTCGCAAAATTTCAAAATCCCTGGTAGCCCTTCGGGCAGGTACTCTTCAGATTTTGGTAGCCCGAAAATGTATTTAACTAGCCCAAATAAAAAAAAAGAAATTTTCTTTTTTAAATATAGAAAATCAGATAGGAGTTTAAATGTCAATCAAAAATATTTTCAATACACAAATATTAACAAACATGAAGGAAGGAATTTTATTTCACTATTTACAGGGTGTCTGCAGAATTTTTAAAAATAAATTTAAGGCAATGTATGACCCATTTTAAGAGCTGCACAAGTAAAATGAACACAGTATGAGTGGGGTTGGACAATGTCTGTGGTAACATACAGTACTGAGCCATAAAATTACATGATTTACAGTTCAGATACAGCTTTCCGTCCCCAACTGTAAGACCTCTTGAAATTATAATTAAGACATTTCTTATACCATTTAACATATTAAAACTTTTTATGGCCTTAAGTTTGATACAACTCACTTTATGAGTTTTTAAGGACCCGCGGGAGATCTGCATTTAAGATAGCCCGTCGGGCAGAGTGGTGAAACATTTTGGTAGCCCCACTGGAAAAAACAATAGCCCCGGGTCGTCGGGCTAGCGATTTTGCAAGCCCTGCATTTGTCCCCGCCTCCCCCATCCATGCCATTGCCTGGCAGCAAACCGCCAACCCACCCCCAATATCCAACTTTACTGTATTTTTAAGAATTTATATCTTTCTGGAGAGTGATATATTATTCTCCAGCAGTATGTATCCCTGATTTTGTTTTTCTTGGCAATGTGTAAAAGTGAACATATAACCTGTAGCTACTTGTAGAATCTTAGAAGGATTGTTTCTTGACAGTGCTGGGTGTCTTTTGCTTTTATGACTTAACTGAGACAAACACTTTTGTGACTCTGAATGAACATGTTGATGTTTGTTTTAATCTAGTGCTTTGATAAATGAATATATGGATAGGTAGCTACTTTATGATAATATTTAAGGCTTGTTCGTGGGTTGATCTTTTGGCAGTTGATGAGTGATTTTGAGTGATTTCTGAGGTTTGTTGTCAAACTATAATTACCTTATACCAGCTCTTTTAAAGGTGCTGTATGTAGGATTGACACCGAGTGGTTGAACTAGGTATTGCAGTCCAAATTCAAAATATTGGAGAGGGTTTTTTTTCACCCGGCCCCTCCTCCTCAGACTTGATGCACACGCAGGTTGCCAGATTGACGACACCAACAGGAACGATGAATGGAATGAAATATGCTGTGTTTTCTGCCAACTGGCAATCCGGGGTGCCGAAATACAATTGGGTAAACTGGCAGTGGGCGGGTTTCACAAACCAAAACAGAGACCGACATTCCGGCCCGGAACTCACATTTTCAAAGGAGAATAACTGACTGTAGCATTGTTTTTCAGATAAACAAGTATGTTAACTTAACATGTTTCTTAAATATCTGCAAACATATTGTGGTATTTTTATGCTTTAGTAGAGTCAAAAACTTACATATAGCACCTTTAAGCTTGAACCTCGCCAAACTTGTGCAAACACCTAGAGGTTGGAGGTTGCTTTCAGGGATTTTATAGTGGATGGTTTTTCAGTTACTTACATGCACGCCAATATGTTAAAAAATGCCCAAAAAAAAAAAATCCCTGTAGAATGTTCAAACGGACATGGTTAATGCTTTACGCAGTGCTGCAGTGAAAGCATCTGCCTGGCTGCTCCACTCAACTGATTCCAGCTGCAACCTTTGTTCTTGCTTTAACATGGATGTCAATGAGAGATCCAACAAGCTGCTCCCATGACCCTCCTCTAGAAACACTGGCTCTTTTATAGTCCACAGTATGATGAGAGAATTGTGCGTGTGTGTGTGCGTCATTGAATGAATCAGGGGGCAGGTGTTGGGTCAAATCAGCATATGGGATTGAAGATGCTACTCACAGACTCTCACATACAAACACACACACACCCTGTGCCATAGTCCCTTTGGCATATTTACTCCACACAATATATGGCTGTTTGTTTGTTTACTTGAACACATGTGAATTAGGGTTGTTAATTTTGAATGCGCAGCTAAACGGCTAGATCTAGTGCAACGGAATAGAGTTGAATGCAGGTGTCTGGAGATGAATTCATAGCTGAACTGTTTAATAGTGGTATCTTGGTGTGAGATGTCATAAGCACTGCTCATGGTGTGAGATGCTAAAAAAACAGCAAGATGTGTTCAAATTGCCCTGGCAGGCTGATTACTTTTTGCTCTAAATTAAGAATTTGTCTCAGACATCAGCCCTGTGTCCAAATATGGTATAGTAGGCCAGGGGTTTTCAGTTCTGTCCTGTGAGGTCCACTGTCCTGCAGAGTAGCTCCAACCCTGATCAAACTCACCTACCTGTCATCTTCTAGTAATCCTGAAGGTTCATGCATTCTAGGGATAATTGTGTAATTTTGTGTATAATTTAAAATAAAAATTAACTCGTTAAATCGACATCCCCAGTGTCAATTTAAAACATAGATTTTTTTCTTTTTTTCTTTGTACAGGTCAGAGTGGTCTGGGTAAATCCACGTTGACGAACACACTTTTTAAATCTAAAGTAAGTCGCAGATCTGTCATGACAACAGAGGAAGAGCGAATTCCCAAGACTATCGAGATCAAGTCCATCAGTCACGGTACAAAGGTCTACAGAACTAAAACTGAAACTAACACCTGCTTATCCATTGAGGGATAAGTCGTATTTTAACACTTCAGAATTTAGTTATCCACTGTGTATATTCACCTCTTCAAACTCATCTTTTATACAGTTATTGAGGAGAAAGGAGTGAGAATGAAGCTAACTGTCATTGACACTCCAGGTTTTGGAGACCAGATAAACAATGAGAACTGGTCAGTGTCAACTTTATACAAACAACTATGTCTTTGATAACCTGTGGTCTTGTTATATCTGATGTGTTTCCTGGTGTTTCCCTGTCTGTTTATCTGTTAGCTGGCAGCCCATCATGAAGTTCATTAATGCACAGTATGAACAGTATTTACAGGAAGAGATCAACATTGATAGGAAGAAGAGGATTCCAGACTCCAGAGTTCACTGCTGCATATATTTTATTCCTCCTACTGGACACTGGTATTATACACATTTATGTCCTCATTTGTCACAAAAACGCGCGCACACACACACACACACACACACACACCATTATTTTCAAGTCACCATTAGAGTGATTCTCTTTTGTGAAGCATCTTCCATTTCAAAGAGTATATACAACTTGCTTTGGTGCATAGTAGTAACTATATAAAATTTTCAGTTTGCTAAAAAAATTGCAAGTTTGACAAACTCTGAAAGTTCTACAGTACATCGCTATTCTGTCATATTAATGCTCAAAATGCAACTTAATCTCAACTTAAAATGCAAGCTCATTAAACTTTGCATGCTCAAGTGAAAACCATCATAAATAGGTTTATATATATATATATATATATATATGTATGTATATTATGTTTGATAAAGTCCTCAGAAAATTTCAAATCTCTTATTTTTATACAGTTTCTGACCTGAAGCTAAAGTTTTTTTCTCAGCTTCTGACTTTTTACAGTGTACTGTAGACCCCATTTACACTTTTTATTATCTGCTTAGGATGGTCCAATCCAAGAGGTTTCAAAACGTTTTGGAAATGGCATTGGACCACCACCTTAGTAGGATAAAATACTAATCCATCTTAATGCATCCTGGTGAACAGTGATTGGCCACCTACTCAGCTGTCAATGAACCACTGCAAGTTTTGCACTTATGTGGTGTTATGTTCAGCTTTTTTATATTTGGATGATTCAGTTAATACAGGAACTTACAAAATAATTGTAAAAAAAAATACATCAATAAAACTCATAGTAATTGATATAGTTAGTCACGGAATTCACACCTTTCTTCACAATCGGCTCAGAAGTGGTTAAATGAGACACCTACCAAGCATAAACGCACCTCTTGTAAACAAAATGCATATTAATAGCAGGTGTGAATAGGGTCATATACTGTATATATTTTATCCCTCTCCTTTCGTCTGCCATAGTTTTCTAACTCGCTTGCATTAATGGGAGTCATGCAAACCAGTGTTTGTGTGTGTGAGTGTGATGGGGCCATGGGGAAATTACACTGTGTGGTCCTGTGAGCTTTTTTTTTTTTTTGCTTTCTCATTTTATAGATATATGTGTGATGTGTGTGAAGTGTCTGCACAGGGGAGAGGAAGGTTGGGGGAGGGCAGGGCTACGTTTTTTTAAAGAGGGTATTTCCTTCCACAAGTTTGTGTTGATGTGTGTGCACACTGTTATTAGACACTGTCTCGCAGCTGCTGCATGCTTGTAAGATATCTGAACAGCTGCTTGTCTTGTCATACGTCACATAGCATGAGTAGCACACAGACTGTAGTTTCTGCATTTGAAATTTTGTCTTAGAAACAGTCACATTCACCTCAAAAGCATAGGCGGAAATAAGCGTGGAGCCACAAAACTTTGAATTGTTTGCCATCAGCCAATCAGTCTTCATGGACATAGCTGTCATATTTCATTTGATTAATTAGTCAAATGACATTTACAACTCTGGTGATCTGTTAAAAAAATGCACATTTAATTTAACTTGAACCACAAAATGCAGACTAGTTTTCTGTGAGGTACAATGGGACAGCATGGCTACTGACTGGATAGTGCAGTGTGGGCTCATGTCTGTTAACTGTTCAACTGTACTCTGTCTTAATATGTCATATTAATAAGATATCCCATATGGCGACCATGACAACAGCATAACTCTTTTGCAAATTTAATGGGTTAGTTCACCAGGAAGTAAGCAATTCCTACAAAACCTCTTTTGCAGAATGTTAATGTACATATAGCTGTGCATTTTTGTTGGTTACTGTGCCAATTCCACAATGAGGAAGTTCTATGGAAAAACAAATGCAGCCCTGATTATTAAGTATCAGCAGTGGGATGCTCTAGCATGTCAAATTAGATGTATTTATTTAAGTTTCAAGTTTCATGTTTTCAGAAAAGTAGAAACGAACCATAAATCCTTTAGTTGTTGATCAAAGCCCAGGTTCAGATGTCACCACTGGCTGCAAATTTGCCATGATGTTTATTCTTGAAAATTTCAAACAGATCCTTTGAGACCTTGTGGGAACTTTTATAATCTCATTAGTGGATGTGGCACTCTGGTGGCTAGCCATCTCCATGTGGTTTTTTGGGAAACAGGAAGTAAAACAAGAAGTGTCCACCACAATGGTGACTCCTTCCTCTCTGAAAGAATTATGAGACCAAAAGATGGGGGTAGGTGATTGAAATATCAAATTGGCTTTTCCTATGCCAGGGCTTGTGCAAGTTATGTGCATCTGATGATGTATTAAGTTTCCTTTCAAATATACAGTACATGAGTAAGTAAACTGAAGTAAATTACACAAGGAAATTGACTGCCCAAAGTGAAATTGTTGTCTACAACCCAGTGGACATTAAATTAGAAATGTGATTTGGAATGACAGGAAGATGATTTTACTTCAACAAATATTGTTGGCTCAACAAAATAAGTATACAGATGACAAATTTGAGCATTGCGAGAAATACAGTGTTCACAATGATCTATAAATAGAAGTCGATTTATCCATATTGGTCAGTCTTTCAATGCCTTGATTATTCGTGCTGCACCTACAGTATTAGTGTGATACTAAAGTTTGAAGCAAGTGTTACACTGTGCAGTTTTAAATGTTATTGAATGGAGACCATTCTATTTAACACTTTACTTCATGATTTTTAATTCATCCATTTTGGGTCTGACTGCTTTGCTTTGCTGTCTTCTCTGTTTTAGTTTGCGGCCAATTGACATTGAGTTTATGAGACACCTAAGTAAAGTGGTGAACATCGTTCCTGTTATCGCCAAGGCAGACACACTCACCCTGGAGGAGAGAAACTTCTTCAAACAAAAGGTGAGCAATTCATCTCTCTGCTTGTAGATAATTAATCTCTTTCAACCGTATGATGAGAGGTTTTATTCGATCTTTTCAATGCCTCACCTTGTAAAATGCTGGTGGGGGTCCTTTTCATCTTGTCTGTATCAGTCACCAAGGTTATAATAGAATGACATAACAAATTTATTTGAGAGCATCTGGTATGTTTTCCATTAATTTGAAGACATTTTGCCTCACTCATCCAGAGGCTACACCAGTTGAACAATGATGGAATTTTTCAAGCATTTAACCTCAATACAAACTGCCATCACACAATGTCTGTGGAAATCTCTTTGTGTAAATATCTGTGGGAATCGCCTTCCTGATGGTATGAATTGGTGCAAAACACTTCACTTCTGGGCATTTCTCATGACATTTCTTAAATTTCTGTAACGGTAGCAGACTAAACCGTAGGCATGTGTATATATCTGATACAATACTGTTCCAGTCCTAGCTGCTGAGAGGTTGCTAGTTTTCTAGCATTTTGAAATACATGATGGTTCAGTCACATTTACCATTGTTCAGCAAATTTTTGTGGGTGAAATCTTATTTAAATAGAAATCTATGTGACTGGGAATTTTGCATGAAGCCGAAAGATTTCCCTACACAGATGTTGCTACAGGTTGTAACCAGATTTTGTAAAAGGCTGGTAATGCGGATTCATTGCATTGACTAACAGAAAACTGCTTGGTTTGAAAGTGATTTCTGTGTGAGCTGTGCTTCATGTGCTTCATTTTTTTTAAATAAATTATGTGGCACATGCTTAACAACACCCTTTAACATTTCACTATATTCATAATATGCTATAGCCTATTACTTTTTAAATTATTTATTTTCTACAAAATAATAATATAGAATTAGTTTTTTCTCTCTCTTTGAAAGGAATTTCTATAACCACCCATAATTTGTAGAATCGATGTGGGAAAATATCTTCAATCCTGCTTGGACATTCTTAATAATGTAGGAAAAGCCCTGGATCTGGTTGAGTAATTTTGTGTTGAATCTTTTTTGGGTTCAGGGGCCGGTGAAGCACTTTGTGTTTTATTTGACCTTAACTTAAGTTGTAACTTGGCAGAACTTCACAGGCTGATAGAGGCAGTTTACAGGATAGATCCAGCAGTGGGCAGCTGGAATTGGTACAGTAATTGGAGGTTTGCTACAAATGCAGCACAAACACAGACCTGCCAACCTGTACGCATTTTGAGTAGCGGGCACGCATTTTGACCTCAAAGTACGCTGGTACGATTTGTCACTGTAAACTATGCAAAAACCTGGTTGCGCCATGCGCTGTACTTAAATCAAGCAACAGCAAAAGAAGAAGAGTTTGGCCAATCAGAGCGCTAGCTTCATTCCCCAAATAATAATTCCTTACATTTATATAGCGCTTTTCTGGGCACTCAAAGCGCTTTGTGTCCCCGTCACTACACTGGGGCGTTAGGACCCACACAGACCACAGGGTGAGCACCCCCTGCTGGCCTCACTAACACCTCTTCCAGCAGCAACCTAGTTTTCCCAGGAGGTCTCCCATCCAGGTACTGACCAGGCTCAACCCTGCTTAGCTTCAGTGGGCAACCAGTCTTGGGCTGCAGGGTGATATGGCTGCTGGAGTAGCAAGCGAGAATGATTGACAAATGCGGAAGGCCTATCATTAAAAAGAGACAGTAAATCGGCAGCAACACAAAAACCCACTCGATCGCCGGCTGACTGATTTCTTAAGTGAGGCGAGCACAGTACAGTAGTCATTACTTATTTTTTTTTTTTCTTGGTTTTGCATTTAAAGGGGTCATATGATGGGATTTCAAGTTTTCCTTTCTCTTTGGAGTGTTACAAGTGAATAGATAAGATCCCTGAAGTTGCAAAGACTAAAGTCTCAAACCCAAAGAGCCCAAATGTTCACGTAAAGAAAGAAGGCGTAACCTGACAAATAATGCTGACTTACAGCCTGTAAGTACGTTTTCATATTTAAAGAATTTGCCACTGATTAGGGTTGTGCCGATAGACGATAGCAAGACGATTTTTATTATTATTATCAGGCTAGTAATACTATCTAATTAATATTAGGGCTTATTTGTTACATTATATTTCTTTTTCCGCGTTTTTACAGTATTGCACGTTCTAACCAATCGCACACTATTATGCTGAGCTTATGAATGCAATGGCCAATCAGAGGCGTTCAGATGAGTCATC
>NW_015655588.1:306836-344906 GCF_001515625.1 Sinocyclocheilus rhinocerous | reverse complement strand
ACTCACAGTCTGTAAGTACGTTTTCATATTTAAAGGATTTGCGACTGATGATTCAAACGCGAGTTTTGGGCAGTGTAGAGTAGCGCTTGTTGTTTGTCATTTCTCCGATTACAAATGCAGACATGGTTTTATGTTTACGCGGCTCGATACGCAACGCAACGCATAAAAAGACAGTATAAGTCATTATAATCCGTAATTATGTCCCCACTGGATGCTACAAATGCCTCGTTTGTAATGGGTTTTATTGGTTTTGTCTCTTCGCACTGGGACACAGCACCACAGTATGGTAGGGGCGTAACATTTCCGTCACACACTTAAGGTATTCGGCCAATCACAACGCACTGTATAGCTGACCAATCAGAGCACAGCTCGCTTTTCAGAATGATGAGCTTTGTAAAAATCGACACGTTTTAGAAAGGCGGGGCATAGAGGAGAAACAATAATGTACAGTATGAGGAAAGCAATGTGTTTTTTTTACCTTAAACCGCATAAACACATTTCATTACACCAAATACACAAAATAATGTTCTTTTTTAGCAACATCATATGACCCCTTTAAATAATTTCAGCTCGTTTTATTTCTCTCCGAACTGACTCTGTATGGATCCGTGAGTTCATGTCCTGAGATGAAGAAACGCCTCCCCACTTATAACGTGCATTTGAAAAAAAAACACACGCCAAACATCTTCACTGTAATGATTGTAGAAGCGTTTCTAAACCTGCTGTCCAACAAAAGAGAACATGTTTTTACTCCACAACATCATCCGAGTGTTTGTTAACTTCCTTTTGTCATGTGATGTGGCTTCTTATCACAGCATGAGGCAGAAAATATATTCTATACTGTAAAAAAAAAGGCTATGTTGATTAGCAATTGATTATAAATGTACATAATATGAAAATACCCGAGATGGCTTGAAGAACACAGATAAACGATACATTGTCGCAGTTGAGTGTTTATTGTCTTAATGTTTTATCATTCAAAATGTTTCTATCTTCTTTTTATTCAGTTACAGCGTTATCTCTGGATGCCTTTGTCCATATGAGGGATTTCCTGGAGCTTCATGAACATAGTTGACCCTTCGAATATGGCGGTCCATAGATATGTATACGTAGATGCCTCATTAGCGACTGTTACTATGGGCCGCTATACGTATATGCAACAAAGTTGAGACGTGTCTACGTACTTGACGCAGTTGAATGGGGAATCTACCTATACATATCTATGTGGAGGATGGCTTATGTATTGCGGCCCATAGTAACAGTCGCTAATGAGGCATCTACGTATACATTTCTATGGTCATGAGTTCCTTTACTTCTGTGATACATATGTGGATTTTCTGCACAAGGGCGCCCTCTGGCGTCCAGTATGAATGAAACAGACATTACATTACCTGTGTTTATAGTGCTAAATAATGGCCAATCCATAAAAATAATATTTCTCTCAAAAGAAATTTGTAGACATATGATAATCCAATTTTTTCTACAGTGTACAGAAGTGTACTGGAGTTTTAGTTGAAGTGTACTGGAGTTTTTTTCTAAATAGCATTTTAAATTGTAAATCGCAAAAAAATACTCTGATGTGCCAAGCCATCAGAACTGAACTGAACTGAAACCAGTGGTTAAAAACCGAGGTATGTATTGATCCGCAGGCTAACTGTATTGCTGCACTGTGCAGACCTGCTGACCTTTGGAAAATATTTAACATTAAATCTTGCATTTTGCACATTGCAGGTCTTGCATTTTGCACTATTTTGACATTAGCAATCAAGGAGCTTCAGGTAGTAATGTAGATATCTAGGAATATAGGTACTCATAAAATTATTCCAAGGTTGGCAGGACTGCAAACATGTGAACCGATAACTTACACTTTAATATAAAGCAATAACAGGCTCTTCAGAGGTAAGAGATCATAAGGACTGCACGTATCATGCTTTTTGTATGTTAATTTTCATAGAAGTAATTAGCTACTGATTGAAGTGCTTCAACTGAATGATTTATTTGTATTATTCAGTGAACATGTTTGCATTGTGCTCTTGTAGTGAGTGAAGGCAACTTTATCCTTCTCATACTTCACCTCGTATAATGTCTATTGATTTTGCCTGTCTAAAAGCTGCCAGAGGAAACTCAGTGGGTGTCAAAGCTACCGTTTCCTTCTAACATTTGCTTCACCTGCCAAACAGAACAAACCCCAGGCTCTAGAAGCTCTTTAGGCTCGTAAACAACTGTTATGTTTGGCTGTGTGGTCAGCGCACAATCCTTAGATCCTTTTCCTCCACCCCACACGGTCTCTGACCTGACGAGAGTGGGGTGACACTATTTTCAACCTTGAGAACATTGATGCGGACTTGCTGAATTTGTCTGGTTTATTTGCTTTAATGTCCACCTCAGGACATCAAGCACATGGAAGCAGAGAATCAAAACAAACACCGGCTCAGAGTGGATTCTGTGAAGGGTGTAGTTTTGATTCATCGTCATTCATGAAATCCTCCCGCTGGCTAAAAGCTCTCTCACTGTATTCTTTTTATTATGCTCCCAATGACCAGTTTAAATCTTCACTGCCAGAAGTCTGAAGTCCTGTGGGTTACGATTATTCAATCTGACATCTGAAAAGCATGGT
Source organism: Sinocyclocheilus rhinocerous (assembly GCF_001515625.1). Classification (NCBI taxonomy): domain Eukaryota; kingdom Metazoa; phylum Chordata; class Actinopteri; order Cypriniformes; family Cyprinidae; genus Sinocyclocheilus; species Sinocyclocheilus rhinocerous. The sequence continues at coordinate 342,289 of NW_015655588.1, read as the reverse complement.
GACCCTTACTATACAGTACAGAATGTGCCATTAAAAAAATGAAAAGTTCACCCAAAAATGAAATAAATTATATCATCCTTCTACTCAGCCTCATGTAGTTCCAAACTTATGACTTACTTTCTTCCGTCGAACAGAAAAGGAAAAATTATGAAGAAAGTAATAGCTGCTCATTTGCATATAATGAAATTGAAGTCACATTCATTTTATGGAAAATGTCTAAATGGTTTGTTTATAAATAGAATTAATTCAGTTATCAAACTCACTGTGTGAAAACTTTGGCATTTTCACCTGTGCGTAACACAAAGTTACTGTATAGCTTCTGATGACTTGGAATTTATTGAGTTGAAGGGACCATTTTTATTATGATTTTGCATCGTTTTTAAGCTTGAAAGCTCCAGTCCCCATTAATTGCATGGGAAAGAGCAACCAGTACATTCTTTAACATTTATTCTGTTCAATAGAAGAAAGTCAGTCATGCAGGTTAGTAACAAGTTATTATTATGATGATTTTTTTTTTTTTGGTAAATGACCTAATGTTCTTCGCACACTCATACATGTCCTCCAAAGATGAATGAGGAACTAAACACTGTTTCATGGATTCTTTCTGGTGTGTGTGTTTGTGCAGATAAGAGAGGACTTGCGAGCCAATGAAATCGACATCTATCCTCAAAATGAGTTTGATGAGGATGCAGAGGACAGAATGATTAATGAGAAGATCAGGGTATGTCCACATGTCACTTTTTATCTTTATCACTCAATCACTCCTACTGTGGTATGCGTTAAAATGAGCTTGTTTATGACTTACTGTTCATGAAGTGAGCTTTTGTGCCTGCTGTTTTTGCCTGACTGTATATTGTAATTCCAAGTGTTGCTTTTGTATATTGAAGGTTTTCATATGATCTTTGTTTTAGGCGATGATCCCATTTGCTGTGGTGGGAAGTGATCAAGAATATCAGGTCAACGGAAAAAGACTTCTGGGCAGGAAAACAAGATGGGGGACAGTAGAAGGTAGTGCACACACAGACATTCAGCCTCTCTCACCACTTTTCTTCAATCTTACTTTTTCTTGCCCAAAATCACATCTGCATATCCTCTCTGCCAGTGAGCTGTGTTGTTGGATTGGAGTCCTGTGTTGTTGTTTTTTTTTCTTCTTGATTTAAAAACATTTGGTTGTGTGTAAGGAATTTTATGTACTTGTGTCCACAACCATCCTACATTGCTTTGATTGTTTTAATGTATTTAAACATATTTTAATGATTTAAACAGCTAAGCTAAACTTTTAAAAGAGCCACATCACATAACTGTGATGGACTCTCTACAGGACATTATGGAGTTAATACATGACTAACTGAATATGTTTAATGCAGTTCTTTTTTAATGTCATCAAGACATTTTTTTTCCCAAATGGAAATTAGCATTTCATTCTGTTCTGTGATATAAAAAATTTGATCAAATTATCATAGAGAGACATGATGTGAGAGGAACAGGATGGAACTAAAAGAAAAAACGTTACCTGCAAAACATACTAAATGCAATTGCTGTATAAGTAAAGTAATAAAACTTACAGCTCTAATACACAAATTCACATTTCTATGGTGATTTTGTCTACAGTATGGAACCAGGTTCTCATTCTTGCTGCAAAGGACAAATCAAGTTACTGTTCCCAATTCATCCAGCAAGAATAGAGAGCATGAGGAATAAATCACTATACAAATGAGAATTCTAACTACTACTCATGAAAGTCAATAGCCAATATTAGAAAGAAACGCTCAACCTTGCATGGGCAGGAGGGTAGTAAAATGTTGGTTGAAAGTAGAACCAGTCTAATAGCATTAATCTGTGAAGAGTGTTGACAGTGTTCTGTAAGTGCAAGTGCGGTCTTATTATTAAGATGCCTTTGTGTGTGTTACATACACAAGTTAAGTGGCATTCACACTGACAGTGATTTTCAGTGACCAGAGGTCACTGATTTGCAGTGAGCATTGTCAAATAGAACAGACAGAGACTGTTAGTAATGCAACAAAGTTGAGAAAAGTTTTCCTTGCAAATGCATATAAATTCAGTGCGATTACCAATAGGAGTGCAAATTAGCTTGCATGACCTTTAGGCCATCAGAATTTAGAGAGTCAGTGTGTACGAGTAAGAAATAGATCAACACTTTACATTAAAAGTATAATGTAACCATGCTTCTGTTCTATATATTTTCAAATTGTATCATTCCATCTATAGTTGCCTTCTGTGTTTGTCTTACTCACCACATAATCTCCCTTTCTTCTCCTCACCCCTGACATTGTCATAAAGTGGCAGAAAACTATATATATTTAATTTTCAGCCTTACATGTTAGTGTTTAACTGCCACTAATCAACAACAACAACAACAACAACAACAACAAAATTGGTTTGGCTGTTATAATTTATCACTCTCAAATGGAAGAAGTTCAAATTAGATTTAATTTATTTTTATTAATTGGGCCTTTGTGACGAGTAAGAAATAGATCAACACTTTACATTAAAAGTATAATGTAACCATGCTTCTGTTCTATATATTTTCAAATTGTATCATTCCATCTATAGTTGCCTTCTGTGTTTGTCTTACTCACCACATAATCTCCCTTTCTTCTCCTCACCCCTGACATTGTCATAAAGTGGCAGAAAACTATATATATTTAATTTTCAGCCTTACATGTTAGTGTTTAACTGCCACTAATCAACAACAACAACAACAACAACAACAAAATTGGTTTGGCTGTTATAATTTATCACTCTCAAATGGAAGTTCAAATTAGATTTAATTTATTTTTATTAATTGGGCTTTTGTGCACATTCATGCACATGCTCACTCTCCCGGTTGCCTATTTTAAATGTGATGTAAGCATTTTGTTGCTCAAATGCTCTGTTATATGTGTTACAGCACTGCCATCTAGTGGCAATAAGATGCTACCACACCTCAAACACGATAGCAAATAGAAACATACAGTGACAAAACGTTTATACAACGATATGTTATATAATAATTTGGTAGTTTTTTTCATGACTGAACTACTCTCTAAAATCACATCATCATCTTTTTTTAATTATTATTTTTGCAGTTGAGAACACCACACACTGTGAGTTTGCCTACTTGCGGGACCTGCTCATCAGGTATTCAACAATTATAAAATTATTATTTTTATTTATTTTTTTAGCGTATTTGTGTAACTACAGTTCATTTGTTAATAAATACATTCTAATATAAGTGTTCTCTCTCTATCTGTTTTCTAGAACTCATATGCAGAACATCAAAGATATCACAAGCAGCATCCATTACGAGATGTACCGCGTGCGCAGACTCAATGAGAATAACACAAAACCAAACGGGCAGCCAGCAATCCACACCAATGGCGTACCTGAGCATGAAGTCCTCTCCCATGAGATGTAGACGTCTGTCTGACCATCCATCTATCCACCCATCCATCCATCAGTCCGTCCATCTAGCTTTCTTTCCTTCAATATCTTAATTTTCAACAGTCACTTCCTCAGTTCATTCTGCGTTCATCATTTTGCCTGGCTCTGCCTGTTGACTATTGTTTTATAACACCAAAACTATTTCCGATCTGTGGAATATGAATCTTTAAATGTGTAGCAAAATGTGATGTTTTGTAATGAGATTTTTATTAAAGATGTGTTATAATGTTTTTTTCAATGTTCTCATTTATGTTAACATCTTAGAGCTCAGAAAAAAATTACATCTGTTAGAAGTTCAACATACAGTACCATAATGCTTAAAGCTCTCTCACTTAATCATTACAAATAATACAAGTGGTTAAGTTGCAATTTGAACCAAATCATACTTTGACTATTTGGGTATAAAAATGATGGGCTCTAGAGCATAAAAATCTAAATAAATCATATTTTTCACTTTTGAAAAATATAATGGAACAAAGACAAGTGGAAAAGGATTTAGGTCTTCTGACTGTGCAGTCACACACTTTTAGGCAAGAGTTTTTTGATCTTGATTAAAACGTTGTATAAATATCATTTTAGTTGAGTATAAACATAATGCAGTTTCAGTAGCCCCCTTTTTTTAGTGACTATGCCCTGTGTGGTATCTTTACCGATCTATGAAATTCTCGTGTGCTTTGTGCCATGTTCGCATTTGTTTTTTCAAGCATTGTTCATTTATTTTGTCATTGTAATTATTGTTGTGCTTTTTAATTGTAAAGGCCTTGACATACTTATGTGAAATTAAATGTTCTTTTTGTTTTAAAGAGAGCCAGACATATTTTAATATGTAAAGAGTTGTGTATTTATATACAGAATTATGTTACCTGAATGTTATAGTGTAGCGTTTGTCAACTGTTTAGATTTCCAGAATGCCACCAGTGACCCAAAGCACCTTTACTTACGGTTCTTTCTTTCGTGACTCTCAGTATTCAGTAAAGCAAGTCCTGAGCCATTTTGTTCTCTATCTATATACATGTGACCATGATTTATTGATGGATGTATTTCATGTTGTCACCATGCAGTGAACCCCAAACCCCAAAAAATTTCTGACCATGTGGACACAATTAATATCTTAGCCTAGGGGTGTCAAACTCAATTCCTGGAGGGCCGGAGCCCTGCAGAGTTTTGTTCCAACCCTGCTCTGACGCACATACCATCCCTGCGTTCCATTCGGAAGGGCTCATCCCTATGCCCTAATCCCTTCAAAGGGTTTACCCTCCGGAGTGAGAGCTTCGAAGGGTTGAAGGCTGTAGGGGACCAAACAACTGTTTCTTGAAGTGCCCTTCTGCGTCATCATCCCGTGCCCACACGGAGGCGCTGTCATGGAAAGAATCTGCGCAAATGATCATGGGAGATCGAAGTGTCCATCAGTTGTACCCTCCGAAATCCTTCATTCCGAAGGGCCCTTTGAAGTGGCCAGTTTTAAGCACGTCGGTTCGGAAATACCCTTCAATATGGCGGCCATGATTGTTTCACTCCGAAGTGCCCTTCGGAAGGCGATATATCCCATTTGGAACGCACCGCATGTAGTTTTCAAATAAGTCTGAATGACTTGATTAGTTGGATCAGGTGTGATTAATTAGGGTTGAATCTAAACTCTGCAGGTCTCTGGCCCTCCAGGAATTGAGTTTGACACCCCTGTCTTATGGTGCGTTCAAGTCATGTCGGATAGATCGTATTTACGATTTGAACGCACATGAACGCCACCACAAAGTCGTTATTACGAGTGGGTAACTCTAAATTTTCTTTAAGCCCCGAGTTTCCGAGTTGTAAATAAGCTTTTTGAATGTGGCAGGATTGTAATATAACAATTAATAACAAGTTTTTATGCGATACAGATTAAAGTGGCTTCATAAATTATTTTTTTTAAATATTAAAAACGCAAAACACCTGATGCGAATTCTTTGCTCTTCATTTTCTATAAGCAGAGTTAACAGACCCTTGTTGTATTTTCTTGTAATTTATTAAAAGAAGGTCTTGTGCCGACTAAACTGATTTGAACGCACCTGACGTCGTAATTACGACTTGTCAACTTGTAAGTACGAACGTCCCAGGAGGACTTGAACGCAGCATTGGCCCATTCACAGATGACCTGTCACTTATTTTGCTTACGTAGTGTATACTTAAGGAGATGTAAATTTGTTACTTTTGTTTTGTTTTGTTTTTACCCAAAGATTATGCATACTGCTTAAAAAATGGGGACAGTTTTGATTCTAGTCTCAGGTTCCTTAGTCCCGCCCAGTGCTACCTAACGATTAGCAAAACAATTGAAAAATGACATGGTTGTCTAAATCCTGGCTGTCATAAAAGTTTTGGTGTCAATCATGTTATTTTGTAGCAATAAAGAACGGAAACCAAATATCCTAGTTTTTATAGACTTATAACGTTCTGTTCAACCCATATTGTGCAATTTCATGCCCCAAATATACAGAAATATTCTATACATTAAAACAGATTATTTTATGATTATTGTACACCCATTTTATTTAGTTGTAGTATAAGGTAAGATTTGGAGATTTGGAAAAAATAAAGATTGCTATTTTTATTGTCATCTAATTTTGTATCTGATTATTTCTTAGTCTTAAAGAATTGGTTGAATTAGGAAATATATTTTCATGCACTACAGATTGTAGGAGAAAATGCATTCTATATTATAATGTTCTGTTCAACCCATATTGTGCAATTTCATGCCCCAAATATACAGAAATATTCTATACATTAAAACAGATTATTTTATGATTATTGTACACCCATTTTATTTAGTTGTAGTATAAGGTAAGATTTATCTTATTGCAGATTTGGAAAAAATAAAGATTGCTATTTTTATTGTCATCTAATTTTGTATCTGATTATTTCTTAGTCTTAAAGAATTGGTTGAATTAGGAAATATATTTTCATGCACTACAGATTGTAGGAGAAAATGCATTCTATATAATAGCTAAATTAAGAGACTGCTGGGCTTGTGATTTGTTCTGCATATCACATATTGATGTAAGTTTATGAATCAGATGGTAATATGTTCCTTATAAGGGCTCTTGAGGTAATGATTAATGAGGAAATTATTCTAAACTGAATATAAGAATATCATAGTGAAAATATATTTTTTTTAAAACAAAGAGATGAAACAGACTATATTCTGTACAGAAGCCTAATGAACATGGGAAACATTTATTTATAACTTTATTTATCCAACTATGGAAATAATTAAAATGTAATTTCCCCAGGAGGAGAGGGATAGAGAATATTATAGTAAATTAAGTAATCTGTATCCTTGGGCATGTGTGTATAGTATGTAAGTTACACACACAAAAAAAAGAGGAACATAAGCCATTACGCGGTTATTTCAATTGTGGCTGGTATGAAGGGCCGTACAAGCCATAAATCATTCTGGTGCTCTCACACACTTCTCTTTTCACATACATAGGCCTATATTTTTGCTTTGACACAATCAGTATTGTATAAAGCGCTATACAAATAAAGGTGACTTGACTATATTTCTACTCTCACACACATTCTCTTTTCACATTCATACATTTTTGCTCTCATAGTCACACATTTTAACGAACACATTGATAGATTTTTGCTCTCATAGTCACATATTTTAATGCACACATTCATACATTTTCCTCTTATATTTATACTCTTATGCAATTGTATTCAAAGTATACATTTAATATTATAAATGTATGTAAGAAGATAATGCATGTATGTCCAAAGAAAATATGTGTATGTAAGAGAAGAATGCATGTGTGAGAGAGTATAGTGATGCCACCTTGGATGTTTCCTGCAGTATTCACTGATTTTTATATGCTAGAGTTAATGAAAGAACCTGAAAACATTGTAGCTGTTGTTGAAGATAAGACTACAAACTGTATATGAAGTATTTGCTCCAGTATATACTGATGGATCTAAAGATCCTAATACAAGGAGAACAGGTTTTGCTTTCAGTATTCCATGCTTAAACATTTTTGTTAATAGGAGAACATCAGATCATTTATCAGTATACACAGTAGAGATAATGGCAATAGCAACAGCACTACAGTGGATAGAGGAGACTCAAATAAAAAAGGTTATACTTTGTACAGATTCACGTTCGGCATTAAAGTCATTGCAATCATTCACATCTCATAGTAGACAGGATATAGTAAATGAGATGTATGAAAATCTGTATAGATTGAAGAATTTGAACATCATGATAATATTTATGTGGATACCAGCTCATAGGGGGATAAAGGGTAATGAAAAGGTTGATGGATTAGCAAAACAGGCTTTGGAAAACGAGGAGATCATGGATATCTCACTTAGTAAATATGAGGGTATACTACTAAGGAGTGGCAGAGCCAATGGGATACTTTTGGATACCAGCTCATAGGGGGATAAAGGGTAATGAAAAGGTTGATGGATTAGCAAAACAGGCATTGGAAAACGAGGATATCATGAATATCTCACTTAGTAAATATGAAGCAAAAGCAGTAATTAAAGCATTTACCACTAAGGAGTGGCAACATAAATGGGATACAGGAAATACAGGATGTCAACTTTATGAAATACAGCGAGAAGTAGGAGTAGTGAGAATAACTAAAAGAAGCACCAAAGAGGAAAATATTCTAACAAGATTAAGGGTTGGACATACTATGCTGAATAAAACCTTAAAAATAATAAATAAACATCCAACAGGATTATGTGAGCACTGTGGAATAGAGAAATCAGTAGAACATGTTATTTGTGTTTGTCAAAAGTATACTAATAATGAATGAGAAACAATGAAGAATGAACTTAAAAAGATGGGAGTGGATAACCTAAAGCTTAAAAATATATTTACTTATGGATTAGACTTAATGACTGTACCTTAAGAGAACAGAGATGATTAAGAGAATTTAGAGGGATTTTGTTTTTTTTTATATTATCTGTGTTTTTTTTTTGTCTCATTATGAAAGGGTAAACTCTGGTCCATACTCCAATACAGTAGGTGGCGATAATGCACCTTAACATTGGTGCTACCCGCCATAAAACCGAAGAAGAAGAATAAGAATAAGAAGGAGAGAGTATAGTGGAAACGGAAGTTGTATGATGGAAACGGAAGGCAGGTTAGGCACGATCAATGTTACGCTCAGGACAGGTCCTTTTTCCACTTATGTGACAATTTAGGAAGTGAATAAGTGAGGTTTCAGGTTAGGGTCTCCGATATCTTCATATTATTTTCCAAAGTTCAAGATATGGACTTATTTCGGTTTATTTCTTTTTTTCTTTTCTTTTTGTTTTTCCTAGCAATAACTGGCAACACTTGACTGACAGTAAACGGACCAAACAAGAACTTTGTGACGGTACCTGTCAGATATGCAAAAGAAATGTATCGTATCTCTTGCTCTGGCTACCGTTTATAGAACACCAGGGCCGTATACAGATTTCCTAAAATAATTTGCAGATTTACTCTCAGACCTATTGGTTACTGTTGATAAAGCGCTAATTGTCTGAGATTTTAACATTCACGTTGATAATACAAATGATGAATTAGGACTTGCGTTTACTGACCTAATAAACTCTTTTGGAGTCAAGCAAAATGTCACCGGGCCCACTCATCGTTTTAATCATACGCTAGATTTAATTATATCGCATGGAATTGATCTTACTGACATAGATATCGTACCTCAAAGTGATGATGTCACTGACCATTTCCTAGTGCTTTACAACTAACGGACAGGAAGAGCTAAATAAACTTATCACTGCATCTAAACCAACAACATGCCTGTTAGATCCTGTACCCACTAAATTACTAAAAGAGTTGTTACCTGTAGCAGAAGAACCACTTCTCAACATTATTAACTCGTCGTTGTCTTTAGGTCACGTCCGATTACGTCTTTAATTGATTTTTCCGTACATTTCTGCCATATGTACATTAACTGACAGTCACCACTGATAAGCTACCACTAAATATTGTAGAAACTTAATTTGCTGTAAAGTTGCTTTGCAACGATTTGTATCGTGAAAAGCGCTATACAAATAAACTTGAATTGAATTGAATTAAAATAACACATTAAAATCAAGCATGCATGTTTAACTTCCCCGCTGCTGCAGCATTTTTGTTAAAATGTTATTCTTTTAGCCCTATGTGATGTCTCTTTTTATAGTTTTTTGTCAACACACACATATGTAGGCTATCTCGATCCACTAATCTTCCTTACTGACTAGTGCTGGCTACTTGACAATTCATAATAATTCATGGGGGAAGCCCTCAGGAAATTGATGTTTGTATCCCGCCATCCAGTGTGCTTTGGGACACATCGGTTTCCAGCGAATGCACGCTGCAGTGTCTGCCCGAAATGTCTGTGGCCATGCAGTGTTTGCGTCCGGAAACTGAAAATCAAATTCAATTATTCCCTGCCGGTCCTCCTCTTCAGGGTATCGAAGTCAAAGTGAACAAAGCACCCGAGGTTGGCCTCGAGAGGCTATTTCCCCTAGTAGATCACTTAGAAGCATGGAAAGAGCTTCCAAATGTGTCTCAGTGGATCCTGGTTACAAGTTACAGACTTCAGTTTGGGTCTCGCCCTCCGAGTTGGGGACCTTCTAGCTTTGTCTGTCGCTCAGTCCTGCTTACAGTTAGCTCCTGGGAGAGTGAAAGCCATCCTGCATCCAAGACCAGGCTGTGTGCCTAAAGTCCCTACAAATGTAGCCCAGTTGATATTTTTACATGCCTTCCATCCTCCACCACATGCATTGGCAGACCAAGAGAGGCTTCTTTTGCTTTGCCCTGTACAGTCTTTGGAGCTGTATGTTCGGAAGTTCTCTCAATGGAGGAGGTCAGACCCGTTATTGGTGTGTTTCGGGCTGCCCAGGAAGGGATCCCCAGCCTCTAAGCAAATGATTAGTAATTGGATCGTTGAAGCAATTTCTTTGGCCTACCAGGTGCAAGGCATGACTTCACCTCTGGCATTTCACTAGAAGTATGGCATCTTCTAAAGCTCTATTGGAGGTCTCCTTGCAGGAAATATGTGATGTTGTTGGCTTGGCCACCCCACATACTTTCATGAGATTTTAATGTCTGCACCTTCCTTCTAAGCTATGTGTGCAGGTGAACTTGTCCTAAGTTGTGCCTGAACAGTTCACACTAGGACAGGCATTATCCAGTGTGGCGCAGTGGGTATCTCGTCCTCCAAAGTGTCATCATATGATGCAGCTCGAATTCTCTCGAAGGGGAACTGTAACCCTGTTCCATGAGAAGTGAATGAGATGCTGCATCTCTTTGCCACACCTCAGTATGCCTGAGGGCGACTTGCTCCGACCTATCAAATGCTATCTCTATTGTGTACTGGCATCTCTTTGTAGTTTTTGTGTCTGTCGTCACATGCCACGTCACTCGCTACGTCACGACGCAACACCAATCAGGATTGAACTAGTTTCACACATGCTTCAGATGCTTGCACACCGAAGGTGTTCCCCAAAGTGTTATCATATGACGCAGCGTCTCGTTCCCTTTTCGGGGTACTGGGGTTACAGTTGTAACCCGAGATATTTTCCGGATGGTAGGTGCCAGGGTGTTTTGGCACATTGCATATTCCTGACATCACCAGAACCAGTCCTGAAGAAGCAAGAGGGTCCTATTGATCCTTGGTTGGCCAGTGCCCACGGAGGAAATAACTGACCACGTTAGTGAAAGCCATTGAGATGTAGGGACTAAGATCTTATCAGCTGGGCAAACTGTGTTGTGTTGGTCAGTTAGCACCAGGAATAGATGGTGGCCCCCTCCAGCCTATGCCACCACTCTTCAAACGCGATAGCAATAAGTTCTTGGTTGCTAATGTCATAATTCTGTTCCACCAGGGAGAGTTTTCAGGAGAAGGCACATTGATGGAGTTAGGGAGGTTTGCCATGCTGTTGAGAGAGGACAGCTGTTATTGTCTGGATGGATAAGAAGAGGAGCGAAAGTAAAATTTAGAGTTGTTGAAGGGCATGGGAGGCCCTGGGGGTTCTAGGACAGATACTTAAATAGACAGAAACTTAATAGAGAGGTGAGTGGTGCACGGATAGAACTATAATTGGCAAATTAAAGAAATTATAGAACTATAACTATACCTACAACTATAAATTGGTAAAACCTAGGAAGACACTGAACTGCTTCCACCTTCCCCTTGTCCATCTAGATTTCTTCAGGACCGATATTATAGCCCAGGAACTGGATGGCTGTCTGATGGAAATTCACATTTCTCTGCCTTGAGAAATAGGTGGAATTTCCTCAGCCTTTCCAACACAAGCCTGACATGTTGATGGTGTTGGGTCTCATTCTGGGAGTACATAAGAATTCAGCTTGCTGTTTGGAGCTGCAGTCATTGGAGCTGCAGTCATTAAAGTCTTGCTAAGGCAGACATGCATTGTATTTTATAGGCATTCAGTGGGCATACCTTGAAGGTGATGTCCTTACACACAGCCTCAGAAGTGAGCACTTAACCAAAACTCTACAAATAACAGTATGCCAAATGATATAAGCAGCACCTGATCACGAAAAAATTGAGAAATGTAAACATTCACACAATTTGCCTTTCTGTTGGACAATCAGGAGCTGGCAAAACTCAATCGCTGTAAACTATACTGACTCTAATTAGTAAACTGATGCCATCATGTTCACCTTAAATGCCCAATACAATATAGCTCACCAGAGTTTTTTCATGTGGTGTTATGTCAGGACATAGGATCAGTAGATCTTAAACAGATTCTTAAATTTGTAATCCAACAAGGTGGAGCTGACAGCAGAGTGCACCAGAGATGAAATTGCCAGCTAAGAGACAAGGAGGATACTGTAAGTGAGAGACCAGGAGCAGTAAGTTTCACACACGTGAGAAAAGGTGAGTGGCAAAGGTTGGGAGTTGTAGCAACTCACCTCAGGTCTTGGAGGACAGATGAGACACAAGGAGATTACATGTCCTCCATCACCACAATACAGGCAAAGTCTCTGGGTCAGCTACCATTAGTGCTCTGTCGGTGACAGTCAGGAAGAGTCCATTTGCATAGGTTCACAGACTGGTTTTGAAGAGTCTGTGGTGGTAGGAAGTCACGGAGCAGGCTGAGGTTACAGAGCAGGCATTTCTATCAAGCAGGCTTTCATACAGTGAGCAACATGGGTGGTGGAGAGTTGTATGAATTTTTCTAATCCATTTGAATCATCATAGGTGGCGAGATGCAACCACAGAGTGTGGGCTACTTCTCGATAGGTGGTGAGGAGACCTGGCACATTCCAGCCACCTTGCTGCCATATGTTTTTTTTGCCCATTGTAGAGCTCTTCCTCTTAGCAGTGAAAGCACAGAAGAGATTTTAGATCAATCAGTTGGAAAACGATGTGGTTGCATCTTGAGTGATAATTAACACTCTAGTAAAAAAGCCACTGCATTCCTCTGATGCTCTGGAGAATGGAGCTAGATTAACCCTTTAGGCGCCAGGGTTTTGTTGAAAAATGCTGGATTTTGACATCAAGATTTCAAAAGCTTGTGGCTTGAAAGGGCTTAAAGATAAAGATCTAATGTAAATTAGAAAAATGTTGGGCATGACCGAAAGTTTATGTGGGGTGTAAATATACTCGTCTAATTTGCATATTATGACGTCATCAGACGCCATCTTGAATTTCATAATATTCAGGAAATAGTATATATTGAATTGATGTTTGAACTTATTTGCATGTTTGTTTGTTTTTTGTCTTTTTATCCTCATTCCAAATGATCAGAAAAGAGGAAACCAACAATAAAACAGGAGAAAGTACTAAATTATTACTATATTACTATACTATATAGTAGTAAAACGCATGTGAACAGTAACCTACTTTTTGATCAGTTCATCAGTAATATTCAGGAAATCATAGATATTGCCCTGCCACCCCCATCCCCGTTGGGCAAAGGGTCAAAATAATCACTTGTTTGTTCTTCGTGAACACTCGCACCTTGCACAGCGGCACCATTGCGCTGCAAAGATGTACCGGCAGAAGCGCGATTAGAAGACGACCGATCGTCATTTCCAAAAGGCAAATATTCCTCTTCAGAGTCTTGAATAGGAAGGTGACGTAATGTTGGTCTAGAATCGAAGTACTACATGTCTGCCATCTAGTGGTAGGGAATACAAATGAGATATTACCCCATATTAGGAACTACAGTCTATTTGATTAAGTATGACGTCTTGTCGCAATTTTGCGATTTTGGCACTAAGAGGGTTAAACATGGGACTGGAAGTCTATATTGGGTGAGTAACAGGTACCGGTGATGTGATGGTGGTGACAGGAGGTGCTGGGTTTGGTGGAGGAGTGAGAGCTCTTCGTAGAGCAACAACCAGATCTTGAAAGGAATCATCTGATCATCTGAATCATCTGTTACAAAAAACTAAGACAAGATGGTAAATTTGTCAAGTCACCTTTATTTATAAAGCTGTGGTGAACAACAGTCAAGATGGCATTCCAGGGACCAGTTTATGGCAGGGCCCCTTTCTAACTGCAGTGTGGAGGGAGATGTGCAACACTGTGATTGGATCTTGGTGGAGGAACATAAACAAATGTTCAGAAACATCAGATAGGATGCCAAGATAATTGCCAGACACCTCTAGCAGGAAGGGGAGATTTTCTGCAACCACAACCACCTAAGAGAGGACTTCTCATTGGACTATGGGTTGACCCTAACCATTAAACTCAATCCTAAAGTTTAGGAAAGGGCTGCCATAAAAAATTCCTTAAGATATCTGGATGCAAAAGCAGTGGCTGAAACAAAGAAAGGCCACAAAGATCTATCCAAATCCATTCATACCTATGTTTGGAGACGTAAACTGCAATGCATTCACTTTACCTACAGACAAAGTACAGTTTATGTTAATGACCATTGAATGTTAAAGGGGGTCTTATGCTATTTCATGCATTCTGAGTTATTTAAACTGTTAAAGAGTTGGATTCTCATGCTGAACATGGCCAAAATTTCAAAAAACGATTTGGACGTATGACAGAGTATTTCTGTGCCAAATACGCTCCTTCCGGATTTGAATAAGTTTCGGGAAGTTTTTTTCGAGCATGGCTCTTCAGGACATCACGAAGAGCAGAATTCCTTGAATGGTCACTTCTCCCGGAAGACCGTGTGCACACAGCAAATAGAGCGAGAGCAAGAGCGAGAGCACACGCCCATCAATGTGTTTCATTCGGGTTACAGAAGTAATCGCAACGCTGCACAGGACTTGTTCGAGAAGAATGTCTCCAAAGAAGTGTGGTTTTGGATGTGAAGGAAAGATAACCTTGTTCAGCTTCCCAAAGAACCCAATGTTAAGGGAACAGTGGATGCAGTTTGTTTTTCCAGAACAGCAACGGAGTTTCGCACGTGTGTTTTTGTTCCCGTCATTTCGATGACAAATGTTTTATAAACAAGGCCCAGTTCGATGCTGGATTTGCAGATCGTTTGATACTGAAAGATCAATAGAATATCCCGGCCATGAGCTGGAATCGCAGGCGGTGAGTAAAACTGCATCAAATTTCTCTGTTTTGTTGGCAATCGGCACGTAAGTGATCGGGACTCTTTAGCTTCATCCATGGCACGCCTCCAGGAGCTCGGCTGTTTTTGGAGAGAATCGTAAGCTGTATCTTTCTTTCATAAATCTGATCAAACTAAAGACTCTTTGGAGATATGAAGGATGCAATACTACTATAAAGGCACTTAAGTTTAACATGAGATTGGCGAAAATGTGTGTGTTATGTCCCCTTTAATGTTGCAACAATTCCCCGCAAAGCGTGGGAACTACACAAATAAAACAAGGGGAGGACAAACGAGTGTATCAAGGAAATCTCACAAGCCAATACCAATATCCAAGCAAAGTGTATTATACATAAAATATTAACAGCAGGTACAACCAAGATGAAATAATAAAATTCTTCAGTGTGTGACTGTGCATGTGTAAAATCTCTCTATGTCCCAACTGTGTATTATATTCAAAAAAGGAGAGAAAATAGTTCAGATCGGTCTCACCGGTAATGTCTTTATACTCTGGAAGCGCATATCCACCCAGCGCTGGCGATTTAAATGTCCTTCAAGGCAAGTATTCCACCAAATGCACAAAGGAAAAAAATATATACTCCACAAGAAGATGTCCCAATAGTCCTTAAGGAAAAATACAGCCAATGCGTTAGATAATCCTCTTACTCCGGTTGTGGGAAACGAGAAAGAGACTTGTGAGTGACGCCGCTCCCGCACGGCGGAATGCCGGTCTCGGATAAAGAAAAACAAACGCTACTAACTTCCCGCTTGGATGACGTGACAACGGGGCGCGAGTTGAATCTCGCGATACTAGAGTTCTGGGTCAAACACAGCAATACAAAGGGGAGAAAATGATACACAGGGGAAAGCAATACACATACAATTGACAGCACATTTCTATTGGTAACTGCAACTATAAATAAACTTCCCATGATGTTGGTAATAATTTGAAAGATGTTTGGTAAAGAAATATTGCATGGGTAAAATGTTAAAGACATTGTTTAACTTTGTACTCTACTATATGCGAATGAGTTACACACTAGGGTGGGCAATACCATGGTCACCTCAGACACAAGTGGCCAATCACATTCCAGGAATGGAGAGGCACCATATTCCAATCTCCTCCTCATCAGAAAGGGATAAATGTGCCCTTTCAACAGACACTCCTTGTTCTGAGTCTCCAGCCAGTGAAAGTGAGACAATAGCAGATACACCGTTCTGAGTCTTTCATCCAGAGAGACAATAGCAGAAACAACGTTCTGTGTTTCCAACTCAATGGGGAAGGAGACATTAACAGACACCACAGCCTAAGTTTCTGGCCTGACAAGGAAAGGGACTTCAAGGCAGTTAAGGTTCAGCTCAGCTCTTGAGTAAACCTTCTATATTGCATTCAGCTGCCCTTCAGTTGCAAAGGACCCAGCAGTGATGAACCTCGTCTGACTCTTTTCGCTCCGAAAGCAGCGCAGCCCAGTCCGTAAAGGACCTCCGCATTGGCAGACACTGCCTGAAATACACGGCTCCTCAGCAATGCAGCCAGACTGCAAAGGAAGACCCATCTGACCCAGCTGTCCGGTCCACGCTCTACGGACCCTCTTGGCACAACAAGTCAAGTCAAGTCACCTTTATTTATATAGCGCTTTTAACAATACAGATTGTGTCAAAGCAACTGAACAGCATTAATTAGGAAAATAGTGTGTCAATAATGCAAAAATGACACTAGTAAACACTCATTTTTCAGTTAAAGGCAGTTCATCATTGAATTCAGTGATGTCATCATCAGTTCAGTTTAAATAGTATCTTTGCAATCAAATCAACGATATCGCTGGAAATGAAGTGTCCCCAACTAAGCAAGCCAGAGGCGACAGCGGCAAGGAACCAAAACTCCATCGGTGACAGAATGGAGAAAAAAACTTGGGAGAAACCAGGCTCAGTCGGGGAGCAGTTCAATTAAAGGGCTGCAGCAAAGTCACATTGTGCAGAAGACTCATCTGGTTCCTGTGGTCTTGTCCCGGTGGCCGTCTAGGAGACAAGGTCTTCACTGCGGATCTGTCTCTGGGGCTCTTATAGTTGTCCTGATCTCCGTTGACATTCAGGGCTGTAGAGGTCGTCTCTAGGTGCTGATCCACCATCTGGTCTGAATACGTACTGGATCCGGGTGACTGCAGTGACCATCTGATCTGGATACAGACTGGATCTGGTGGCAACGGTGACCTCGGAATAAGAGAGAAAACAGACTAATATTAGCATAGATGCCATTCTTCTAACAATGTAGCAAGTACATCGGGTGTTATGAAAAGTGTTCCCGGTTCCGGTTGACCTAATTAATGCAGCCTAAAAATCCTTTAACGGATTTGAATATTAGAAGCGTATTAGTGTGTTATGTGTAAGCCAGGTTGAAGAGATGGGTCTTTAATCTAGATTTAAACTGACAACAGAAGTTCAGCATTCTCCAGGCCAGCGAAATCCATATTGACGGCTACCGGAACGCAACTCTGTGCCCTCCCCACTGCACGCAATCTGCATCACCAGTGGAAGATGTCTCTACCACCAGACTGATCACCCGATCATGGAACGTAAATATAAACTTACCAAACGTCTTTCCTAAAGACCTTGGCTTAGTTTATACCTGCAGCCTATGTTTTTTAACCTGCTTGGATAACATTTACCTGGGGTCAGCATTACAAATAATAGCTATATTATTTGTTCAAATAAGCAGTTATGTATTGTCAATTCTACCCAAGCCGTTAAGTGGTTTTCCATAAGAAGCATTACCCTAGAATTCTCTTCCATCTCTACATTCAGATCAACAGCATTGCATTTATCCATTCTGTGTTCACTCCATTTATCATTTATGTATCTTCTTTCTTATTTAGTCGTCTATTATCTATTAGCAGTACATATTAATTTATTGGTATCATTAGTTGTTGTATTTACTCTTGCTTATCTATTGTTAATAAATCACATTAATCTTATTACAACTGTGTCTTCATGTGTTGATGATCCAAGGCTCTACTAGCTATCTGAATCCCCACCAATCTTTCAGATAAATCAGTTGACCAACTCCCTACAGTTTGTAAATCTCAAATTGTTGAATAGCCTTGTGGGCAGCGTTCTCATATTGTCAAATTAACAGTCCTTGACTGGTGCTCTGATCTGAGTGAGGTTGGAATTGGTCATCTGATATACTCATAACTGCACCTCAAGTGACGTGTGACCCAAAAATTACTACGTCATTGGTGACGTGAGTCCTCTTAACTACATAGCGCTTTATACAATACAGATTGTGTCAGAGTAGCTTTACTGAGTTGAACAGGAAAATAGTGTGTTGATAATGTAGGAGGACAATAGTAAATAGTTAATTTTTCAGTAAAATCAGTTCGTTGTTGATTCAGTGGTGTCATCATCCAACTCAGTTCAATTCTCTTCAAATAGTGTCTGTGCAATCAAGCCGACAATATTGCCAGAAATTAAGTGTCCCCAGCTAGGCAAGCCAAAGGCAACAGTGGCAAGGAACCAAAACTCCATCTGTGACAGAAATGGAGAAAAAAAAAACTTGGAAAAACCAGGCTCAGTCAGGGGGCCAATTCTCCTCTGGACAGACGAAACCAGAATGGTGTGGTTAAATTCTAGGCTGCAACACAAGTCCGATTGTGCAGAGGACTCGTCTGGTTCTTGTGTTCTTGTGCCAATGATCGTCTAGTTGACGAGGTCTTCGCAGGGGATCTGTCTCTAGGGTTCATCTAGTTGACATGGTCTCCACTGACATTCAGGGCTGTAGAGGTCATCTCTAGGTGCTGATCCATCTGGTCTGGATAAGGACTGATTCTGGGTGACTGCAGTGACCATCTGATCTGAATACAGACTGGATATGGGTGGCTACGGTGACCTCGGAATAAGAATGACTAATATTAGTGAAGATGTCATTCTTCTTACGATATAACAAGCACATCGGGGTTATGGGAAGTGATCCCGGTTTACCTAATTTATGCACCCTAACTTTCCTTTAACGGATTTTTAAATGCCTAGTTCAGTCATGAAACTCTAACGTGCCGCTGATTGGTCGCCACGCAGCTGGTACACCAACCAATCAGCTTTTTCCTTTCAATCTAGACTCTCCTATATATTCCAGTCTGACCAGGTAGCGTTAGTGTAGCGAATCAGCTCATGGGGAAATATGAATAATTAATCATAACTAGTTATAATTAATTATAAATATTTAGATCCGCTGTAGATATTTACTTGACCTCTCAGGGTCAACTGTCTGTCAATTCTAAGAACGTTAATTTCCTGGTTAAGGGAAATTACTTTCTTACTGTACAATTCTACACAGAGCTTGTAGCATAAATCTGCATGATAAGGGACTCCAGTTATGAGCAAACAATGAACAACATCAAGTGTGATACAAGTAAGACTTTATTAAATACATAAACACTTAAACTAGTCTAACATACTACATAAACACTTAAACTGGTCTAACATACAAATACACACTTAAACTGGTCTAACATACACATAAACACACACACACACACACACATACAGTTGGTATAGGAAAGGGTTAAAGCTTAACGCAGTAAAGAGAAGAGAAATAAGAATATGAAACTATGGTACCATTTGATAGTCAGCAGATCTACCGACTGAAGGAAACATCAGATTCTTAGTTCAAACACACCTTTGTAAAAAGGTGCAAATGATAATCTTCTGTCCCTGGATGAACCTGCCGCTGATCCATTGTCGGAAACAGAAGCTCCCGGCAATCCTCCTGACGGAGAACATTTCAGAGCACCAGCCCGGCGGAGCACTAGACTGGCTCAGCGTCAATTTAATATCTCCGAATGGCCTGTTCCAAGGATTCTGGAATATTTGTTTGAGCACAACATCTCTCCTCCGATGGGTTCATCTCACGATGAACTATTTACCTTCCTCATCTCTTCCTGCGACAGAGCTTCATCTCCTCCCCTATCGCTTAAGTCGGCCCCGATGAAAGCTAAAAGTAAAAGGAAACACCTCGCTCCAGCATCCTCTTCTCCAACTAAAAGACCCCGCATCGACCATGAAGATTGTTCTACGGTCTCTCCAGATCCCGTGCTTTTAGCTCTTATTGAAATCAAAGAATCCATAAATAAACTGGATAATCGGGTTTCAACGCTTGAGAAGCCAAATCTCACTTCTGTAAGGTCCACGCACTTGGCCCAAGGAAGGCATCCAGTGGTGGTTTGCTTTTGTAAGATTAAGACCATTGTACCACTCGCCCTGATACTATTCAAATGATACCACACATGACTGTAAATCTTATAGAACATTATACTATTGACCATTCTGAGTGAATCCAGTGGAGGGAGGAGATGAAAAGGCACTGATGCATATGTGCCTGCACCACCCCTCTGTGGGGTGTCTTGAAGATGTCAGTGTATTGTCTGTTTTTCAGGAGATCAAAGTATCTGAGTTTCTTTTATCCTTACACTTCCAACATCCAAGCGTCAGCCACACCTCTTCTCCAAGACACCTCCGCTGGTTTCTCCCAGGACTTCCTGCCACGTCATACCCTTGCCTCAGCTGTACCTGCTACATCTTCGGGAGCTCCTTTCATCCCGCCGGCAGCAGGTATTCCTCAAAGTTTGAGGAACCAAATAATCGCAGGTAACGACATCAACCTAGTAAAAATTTTACTGTGTTCTTCAGGAGTCTTAGATAAACGCGTGGTTGACTGTGGTGATGTCTCGGTCGTTCTCAAAGAATGTGACCCAAGACTTTCTAAAAGTTTGTCTCTAGCGGAGTTTAATGTGGCTTTCGGCGTGTACAGAGACACTCTATGCGAGGTTTTTCCTAAGCGGAGGATTGAACTCGATACCTATTCAGCGATCATATCAGACCTGGCACTTAATTACGGAGGCTCCCTATTTTACGAATACCATAAGAGTTTTTCAGCTAAGGCAGCTTTATACCTTCAGCGTTTCAACCTCAAATTAGACTGGTCTGTCGTGGATCTCGAATTGATCAGCAGACACTTTACGGGACATAAAGCTATTTCTTGCTCTGTTTGTGGATCTTTTTCCCATTCTGCCAGCCTATGCCCCCGCACAGCTTACCAGGCGTCTCAGGGGTCTCCAGTCAAGTCCAAAAAACCTGTTCCTGGGTCGAAATACCCTGCTCGGAGCCATGTGAAACATCAAGATAATTCACCTCACACGTGTATAAATTTCAACGAATCTGTATGTCCTTACGTTAACTGTAAATTTGTGGCGATAGTCATCCTAGAGCCGTTTGTCCCCGCAGGTTCAAAGCTCCTCCCAACTCTACCAAAAGATGAATAAACATCCATCAACTCCAATCAACGTTCCAGTATTGTCTGATATTTTGTCTAATCATCCCTACCGTGGTTTTGTTAATTTTCTCATTACTGGTCTAATTCAAGGCTTTATGGCAGGACTTACAGCTATTCCCTCCTCTATTTTTTTTTCTACAAATCTTCAGTCAGCCCTCAAAGAGCCCGAAGTCGTAGACACGTTGATAAAAAAAGAATTAGACAAAGGATATCTCATCGGCCCTTTTCGTAATTCTCCTTTTCCTTTATTTCGTATAAACCCGATAGGTATCACTACTCGTAAATATTCTGGTAAAAAAAGATGAATTATCGATCTTTCTTCTCCGCATAACAGCCCTATTCCTAGCATTAATAGTTTAATCTCCGAAGACATATTTTCCCTCGCGTACGCTTCTGTAGATCACACCATTCAATTAATCAAATCCGCGGGTAGAGGATCGTGGCTCGCAAAAGCAGATATTACTGATGCCTTTAAAATCATGCCTCTGCATCCCTCCCAATGGCCTTTTTTCGGGATTAAATGGAGATCAAAAATGTTTTTCTCCTTCACGTCTGTTCTAGGTTTAAGCCGGTCGGCACGGTAGCCAAGGCACACATTCTAGTAGGTCACTAGATTAAGCCATACGGCATGGTAGCCCGGCACACATAATTATGGTCATTAGAGTAAGCCGGTCGGCAAGGTAGCCAAGGCACACATTTCTCTTTAGCCCACTAAGATAAGCCGGTCGGCATGGTAACTGAGGCACACATAGCCAGTACACTCGGGTTCCATAGCTCTACGGAGCAGCAACGAAACCATACACATGTTTTGACGGCAGATTCGCAATCAAGGTCTAAGGACTGCGTTTCAGTCGCAGCCTATCTGCTATGTTCGGGGAGTCTTATGCTGCCAGGTAGCAGCTAAGTTTCATTCTCTCTGTTTATTGTGATTAGCACAGCAGTGTGTTCTGCCTGCCGTCGCAGCAGCAGCAGCGTAGCAGATCTAGTCCGCCAAAACCAAACTATAATATGTACATTCATATTCTAATAAATATTTTGTTTATCTCCGAGAGTTGTCATGACTGAAATGCCTAGTTCAGTCATGAAACTCTAACGTGCCGCGATTGGTTGCCACGCAGCCGGTACACCAACCAATCAGCTTTTTCCTTTCAATCTAGACTCTCCTATATATTCCAGTCTGACCAGGTAGCGTTAGACTGCGCGCTCGCTTTCCCTCCTCCTCCCCTACGCACCACCTGTCTAGATCTGCTACGGGATATTTCATCAAACAGCTAATCCCATGTGGGGGAGTCTTATGCTGCCAGTTAGCAGCTAAGTTTCATTCTCTCTGTTTATTGTGGTTAGCAGAGCAGTGTGTTCTGCCTGCCATCGCAGCAGCAGCAGCAGCGTAGCAGATCTAGTCCGCCAAAACCAAACTATAATATGTACATTCATATTCTAATAAATATTTTGTTTATCTCCGAGAGTTGTCATGACTGAATTATAGAAATGTGATAGTGTGTTATGTTTATCCCAGGTTAAAGAGATTTGTCTTTAATCTAGATTTAAACTGACAGTGGGTCTCCTTCCCGAACAACGCTAGGTAGATTGCTCCAGAGTTTGGGTGCTAAACAAGAAAAGGATTTGATGCACGCAGTTGATTTTGATATTCTATGTATTATCAAATGGCCAGAGTTTTGAGATCACAGAGGATATGAAGGACTATAATGTGATAAGAGCTCACTCAAGTACTGAGGAGCAAAACCATTCAGGGCTTTATAAGTAATTAGCAAGATTTTTAAATGTATACGATGTTTAATAGGGAGCCAGTGCAGTGTTGACAGAACCGGGCTAATATCGGGGGTCATAACTCTAGCTGCTGCATTTTGAACTAGCTGGAGTTCATTTATTAAGTACACAGAACAACCACCCAATAAAGCATTACAATAATCTAACTTTGAGGTAATGAACACATAAATGAACATTTCTACATTTGACATCGAAAGCATAGGTCAAAATTTATATATATATTTTTTAAGATGTAAAAATGTGGTTTTACAAATGCTAGAAACGGGGCTTTCAAAGGAAAGATTGCTATCAAATAACGCTCACAAATTCCTAAATGATGACAGAATTGACAGAGCATCAAGTGTTATACAGTGTACTTGGTTATTACATGTGGAGATTCCCTTATCGATACTTCAACTCGTACTGCGTCTACAAAGATGCTATGGGGAAAACTCATTTTTCTCCGATGACTGAAGCCTTTTTCAATAACGCAGTGTAACTGCACGGCGAGCTGCAGGAGCCTATGCAACGAAGCCCGCCAGAATGGGCAGGGCCATCTGGCTATATTAGCGGGCATATCACCAAAGGATCCTCAGATTTCTTCTCCTTCAGCGACGACGACGACGATCTTCACTGATCTACGAGACTCGAAGTCTGCTCGCTGTAGACACGACTCGCAGCAGACAAGCCGACAGCAATCGCACAGCGATCAATCTCTGATCGCCTGATTCGCCGCCTTCAGAGCTTCAGCAGCAGCGATCACGGCTTTTCCCCTGCTGCCATCCGGCAATCTATTTTAAGAGTAAATTTCAAAGAGCAAATTTCTAACGGCGTTGTTTCAAATGCCGCGCCATTATTGCAGTGTCTGCAGGTCTCCCCTGCACACTGATAATGGCCACATGAGTCTCTCCTCTCTGCGCTCATGGATAGCTCTCTTCTCAGAGAGTGACTCCGCCCCTCGCACCCTCCCATTTTCTTCCTCCCTGGGACCTGTGAGGAAAAAACAGCGGGGCAGAGGATCTCAGCACTCGGATAGGGGCGAGCTCACGCCGGCTCAGTTCCCGCGTGCCTTGCTCTCTTTCCGCACAGAGAGGCTTCCTCCGTCCTCTTCACTCAGCCAGACTAGTGTCCCTCCGCTAGTGCGAGTGACCTGATCTCGTTCGGTGGGAGTGACGATGAACGGCTTGATGACAGCATGTCATTAGCGGCCTCGGACGCAGAGGAGCTGTCGGGCTCAGTCAATGACGCCAAACCCAGGATGGATGCCGAACTATTCCGTGTCCTCTCTAAAGCGGTCGAGAAGCTGGGATTAGAGTGGTCTTCCCCAGAGGAGCCCACTCGCAGCCGTCTGGATGAATGGTTCCTGCCAGGGTGCCGGCAAGCCCCTCTTCAGCGAGCCTCTCTGTTTTTTCCGGAGGTCCACGACAAGCTCACCAAATCATGGTGCGCCCCTTACTCAGCCCGCCTGCGTGCTTCGTCTTCATCCGCCCTCACTTCCATAGACGGCACTGAAGCAAAGGGCTATGAGAAGCTGCCTCCCTTGGATGAGTCTGTGGCTGCGCACCTCTGCCCGCCCACTGCCATTGGATGGAAAGCTAAAATCACTCACCCCTCCAAGCCGTGCAGGACTACACCTGCCCTTGCTGGACGAGCGTACTCCTTGGCCGGGCAGGCGGTCTCCGCGCTTCATTCAATGGTGGTCCTCCAGGTCTTTCAGATCAAACTCCTCCGCTGCATGGGCGAGTCTGGACCAGATCCCGCCACTTTCAAAGAGCTGCGCAGCGCGACCGACCTGGCTTCACGCGCCACTAAAACCGTGGCCCAGGCGATAGGCAGGTCCATGGCCAGCCTAGTGGTGCTAGAGCGCCAACTTTGGCTGACAGTGACGGAGATCAAGGATGCGGACAAGGTCCCCTTCCTGGACTCCTCTGTGTCCCCTACTGGCCTTGGTTGAGGGATTCGCTGAGCGCTTCACTGCTACACAGAAGTCGTCCCAGGCCATGCGACTCTTCCTTCCGAAGCGCTCCAACTCTACGGCTGCTTCTAGTTGCCCCAAATCAGCACCGACTCAGCAGCCCGCGCCGCCAGCTGCCCAGATGGCTCCCAAGCCTGAGCCTCGCAGTGGTAATTGCGCATAGAAAACTTGCATCAGACAGACTTGACACCTGTGGTGCCAATTTAGTTTATTCATGGAGGAGGAGGACGGAGGAAGCGTGGTGGATGTTTTAACATGCAACAGCTCAAATACAGCACTTCAGCATCCTTGGCCACACCTAAAGGAACTTTTTGCAGTGAAGGCGAAGAAGGGCAATTGTGTCATTATGTCATGTCAACTTTGTCTGCCTAGACCAGTTGAGATATCCGCGTTCAAGAGTTCATCATCTAATTTGAAAAAACACATCGAGGTAAGTTTTAAATATCTGCTGAGTATCATATCTTAAATATGTTAAATGGTATAATAAGTCAAAAGACGAAGTAACTTTTACCGAACAATGACGTTTTTGATGACGCGATCAAATAGCAACTAGAGTGAGAGGCGCGCGGTCGTTTTATAAATGCAGCAAACATGTCTGCAGTGCAGCAGTATTAAAAGTGTCCGAGAAGACGCAAAAATGATCACAAGCAATGACTGAGAGACTGTTTAGATTGCATGTCATTGATGAGGAAGGGAGGGGGGGGATGGTGATGTTGCTGCATGTTTTGTCCCGCTCCTGCCCGCAAAAGCCCGCATAAAAGTAATGTATATAGTTTTTTTTTCAGCACATCAAATAAATTTACATTACATGGCTCTGTAACATCTCCTAAGATCCACAACATACCCGCATAAATGCTCCCGATAAAATATTTGTTATTTTGTCCCGCGCCGCACCCTGTTGCGTTGGGTCCCGCAGGTCCCACGGTACTCCCGCGGGAGTGCAGGTCTCTAGTTCAAAGTGCAGTAAACATTAAAGGCAGGATATGTGATTTGGTTCAAAAACACTTTTGTTATGCTGGTTGAAAGTCTCTAAACATCCTGATAGCAATCACTAAGACTAAGTTAAGTGGTCGAAATATTTATGTATTTATATCACCTGTGGAAGGCTTAGGACCATAAAATGTTCGTCCAATCAAAATGTTCAGTCTGAAGATGAAGGTAGGCTGTCTTGCCTGCCTGTCAAAGTATGTATTTGCATACATACGTCATCAGCGCGTTCCAGCCAGAATGAAAGCAAAGACTATAGAATACCTTAGCCTTAAATAATAGAATAGAATAGCCTTAAAGGGACTTTGATGAAAGACGTTATTATTGTAATATTATGTGCTTTGTACTGTAATGTTTTCACTGGTCAATGAAATCATGTTTTTAAATCATGTTTATTTTTTTAAATGATGCAAAAAGAAATTTTTATTAGTGGTTACAAATGTGAGTTTTGATGTGTATTCTTTTTACAGAGAAAGCATCCATCGAAATTAAAGCAGTAAAATGAATGTGTCTTGAAAAGAAAAAACTCAGAAGAACAGAGGTGTGATTCAGCTGTGAAACAAATTAAGATTAAAGACTACTCCACATCATGCAGGCAGGTTACTCAGTCCACAGTTGACAGGCTTGTGGTTGAGTTTGTTTGTGAAAGTCTCCAGCCCTTTACCATAGTTGAACTTCCAACATTCAAAAATCTAATCCATACAATGCAACCTAGCTGTACAGCTATGTCCAGACCAACTGTGAAGCTGAGAATCGAGGAAGCAGCCGCAAAGATAAAAAAAACCATCACTGCTGAGATGGCGAAAGTCAGCTATATAGGTACCACTACTGATTGTTGGACAGCACGACAACGGAGTTACATCGGTGTAACTGCACACTGGATCGATGAATCTTCTCTGGAAAGAAGGTCTGCTTCCATTGCCTTTAGACGCTTGAAAGGATCACATACGTTTGATTTGCTTGCAGGGACCCTGGATGACATCCACTCGGAATATGGCATCTCAGAACAACAACTGATAGTGGATCAAATTTTATTAAAGCATTTAAGGTGTATGGCGAACAGAGTCAGCAAGAATTGATTGGTGCGGACTCTGCTGAGGCAGTTACACTGGAGAGTGAGGAAGACACAGAAGGTGTTGAGGTTCAGGACACCTGTTCTATTTTCAACACGAACAGTGACGTCGGTCCTGGAGTGCCGCTGTCCTGCAGAGTTTAGCTCCAACCCTAATCAAATATACCTAAACAAGTTAATCAAGCGTCTTCAGAATTACTAGGGCTACAGGCAAGTGAGGTTTTATTCAGGGTTGGAGCTAAACTCTGCAGGACATCGGCACTGCAGGACCGATGTTGCCTATCCCTGGTATATGGGTTTGTGTGGAGTTAAGTTATCAGTTTAATATTTACTTGCCTACTGTAGCACAGTCAGACTGTGAAACAATGTTAGAAAAGACAAGGGTATTAAGGGGTTATAGGGTAGTAAATGCAGTACTGCTCATGTAGCAAGTGAACAGCTTTAATTTCTAAAATATCCATGACAACCACAGTATATCATCCATAACACTAGTAAACATGCCATAGTTTGTCTATCAGCATTATCCACAATTATTATTAATGTTTGTATTTTGTGTGTCTGGTAGGTATGGATTATATCCTGCATCATCTTGATGCCATTAAGGGCACCCAGCAAAACGAATCACAACGTGATGCCTCTGACAAGGATGACTTCTTTTCTTCCATTAAGTCTGTTCCATCCCCAACTGCATCTGAATTGGATGGGTACTTGGCTTGTGCCTCAGAGATGGGACTGCTTCACTCGTTTCCTTTGGTGAAAAAGCTAAGCCTCAAACTGAACACACCCTTGCCTAACTCTGCAGCGTGCGAGCGCCTTTTTAGTTGTGCCAGGCAGCTGTCTACACCTAAACGAGCAAGGCTGGACAGTACAAATTTTGAGGATCGGATCATTGTAAAACTGAACAACAAATTAAAAATGTAGGCTCGTAGTTGACCCCTACATTAAAATCTCTGCAAGTCTGCATTCATGTTGAGAGACTTCTCAGTTAACACGTTATATTCACGTCAGTTTAATTTTCTAATTTGTGCTACAGGCTGATCTTTTTACGGTAAATTGTTAAAGTACATTCCTTTTGCATATGACACTGTAAACTATACTTTTAATTTGCAGCGTATAAGGTGGAATAGCATTCACAACATAATACTCACTACTCACTACTCTTGAGTACTTTTAAAATGGCTACTTTTTACTCTTACTTTGAGTAGTATTTAGGAGAGGTACTTTTACTCTACTCGGACTACATTTTTTGGGAAGTAATAGTACTTTTACTTGAGTATGGTTTTTCAGTACTCTTTCCACCACTGGAGCCTCGTCAGCGCTCCTGCTCTTCCAGACGCTACCCATTCCCTAAGTGTCAGGGACCCCAGCCCAAGTTAATGCTGGACCCGTTTGCTCAGGCGTCCTCCTAATCTGCGGGACAGGAAGAGGAGGGGGTTAAGTCTCGGACACCAGCCGGACCATCCCCCAAGCTGCCTCTGTTGTGCCTCCAAGCACCCCGTCCAGTTCCGGGTGCCGACTGCAGTGTTTGTGATAAATTCTGTTGTGAACACTGGGCCCGTTCAAAAAGCGCCCACACAACCAGCCGCTGTTATAGCAGGGAAAATAAAACACAAACATTTTCAAAAAGAGAGCATATTTCCTCTTCCACTTATCACGAGTGTCAGGTCCCCACAAGGCGACCCACCACCCGAACTAATCCAACCCCTTGCCAAACGGGCCGAGGCATGGTAGGCCATCCCCAGAGTGTCAGACTGGGTGTTGGGGATGAAAAAACGAGGTTATACACTTCAGTTCACTCAAAGACACCCACGGTTCCGCAGTGTTGCTCCCAACTTGGTTCAGAGCAAAGACGAACACGTCCTGCGGTCCGAGATGATGAATTTACTGGCAAAAGGAGCCATAGAAACAGTTCCCCCAGATCAGAGCGAGTCAGGCGAGTCATGTGTTGTCTGACCCCAGTAAAGTTTGGAAAGTCTGTAAATGCTGATACGTATCTTGTTCATTATCTACGTGGATATTAAATTGCCAACAATTAAGACTTCATCTGCAACCAGCACTAGCTCAGATAGAAAATCATAAAATTATTTGATAAAGTCTGTATGGTGCCCTGGTGGCATGTATTCAATTCAATTCAATTCAATTCAATTCAATTCAAGTTCGAAAAAGCCTAGGACGCTCCCAGAAAAGATTCCAATTATTAACAAAGAGCAGTTTCTGTTCTTTACACCATGACAATAACCATTCATTTAAAGCAAAAAGTCTACTGAACCTTTCTTGTCCTTGTCGATACGTGGGAAGCGGTCCTGACACTATGATCGTCGTCGCGGGCGATGTGCTGTGCACCGTCTCGATGTTTAATGTTTTGAAGTCCCTCTTCAGTTTCTCCGTCTGCCGCAGCTTGGTGTCGTTAACCCCGGCGTGAAGCACGACCGCTCCGGGGCTCTCGTTGCCCTTCAGGATCGCGGGTATCTGCGCAGAAACATCGAGAACACGAGCACCAGGGAAACAGTGAGTGTGCACTTTACCTTCAGCTAACGTAGCACGGACGTGCCGGACGATGGAGTCTCCGATGATCACAGTGTCGCGTTCCATCTCGCGGAGGGGAGCGAAGCTGTTCCGGGTGGAGATCTCGAAGACCGGAGGTGGTGGAGGGGGAGAGGTTGTCGCCCGGGGCCTGGCTTGCGTCTTCCGGTGCGGGTGCACCCAGGGTCCGTGGTGTTCCGGCGCCAGAGTGAAGGACATCTGGGAAGATCGCGTCCTGGGTGCACGGAGTAGAGGTGGTGGGATAGTTAGCAGCGACTTGTATACTTACTCCGGACTTGTGAGCGTCAGCCCGAGATGTTTCCAGCGCGGCTCTCTGCTCTATCAGCTGGGCCTGCCTCTCCACCAGGTTGCGGATCTGCTTCTCCACGGCCTCCAACGTGTCCTCATCTGCACTCAAAGGTAGACACATATCCGCCATTAATGTATACTTACCTCGGACTTGTGAGCGTCAGCCTGGGATGTTTCCAGCTCGAGCTGCACCGAATGCAGCTTGAACGTGTCCTCACCTGTACTCAAAGGTAGACACACATCCGCCATTAAAGCAAGTAACAGTGAGTAAAACAATGGTAATGTGTGTGAATAGAGTATTAGTAATGTAAGCGAGATTAGCGGCAACCACGCTGGCGATGCTAGCGGGCTATTTGCTAATAGCGGACTCGGGAAATCAAAATAAAACTAGTGATAACAAGGCGCTCTGATTGTTTTTGTTGTAGAATACAATAGGGGATATATTCACACGTTATATAAACGAAAATGATGGTGTATAAAATTGATTTTAAGATAAAAACATAGACGATAAAGAATTAACTTGACGGAGTTCAAACTCAAAACACACGGCAGCAACAAACAGGAAGTGATGTACATCTGTATACGGTAGCCAGTGCAAATGTCAGTAGGGATTTATCATTAACACTTATTACTCTAGATAATGTTATATAAAGCACCATTACTTCAGTTACACTTGAAAAGCAGACCTTTGAGAAATACTGAACATATTGCCATACATTGTAGCAACACCTCCCCCTTTAACTTTTGGCTGCGGCTCGTGTTCATAACAGTAATCTTGGTAGACTCATTTAAAGTAATGTAATCATCTGGTTTTAGACAGGTTTCTGTCAAACATAGCACATCTAGGTTATGATGTGTGATCATATCATTTACAAAAAGCGCTTTCGTGGAAAGGGATCTAATTATTCATTAAGCCAAGCTTTATCATATGTTTATCTGTATTATTTGTTTTTTATTTGTTGAACATCGATTAAATTGTTACCCTTAAATTGGTTTGGACATTTTTTTGTATTTGATAGTTTGGGGAACATGCACAGTCTCTATAGTATGATATCTAGGTGAAGGAGTCTCTATGTGTTGAGAATTAACTGATTTCATTGATCTGAGGTGGCTAGCAGATGGCTGGTTTGCTTCCAGACCTGGGCCCCAGTTAGTCAAGTACAAACTCTAAGGGTGCTTTCACACTTGGTTTGCTTGCCAGGTCTGAACCCGAGTTCAATTGCTCCCCCCTCCCCCTGCCCCCGCTGGACTGCGTTCATATTATTTTATTTGGGTCAGAACCGCAGTTCGTTTGCGTCATCAAGCCAGCAACTGTTAACCCTGTTGCTTAGTAACGATGGCGCAGGAGAAGGCGGCAAATGCATAACATTGCTCTCTGCACTTTTATATATTTACGTTTTTGAACCGTTCGTTTTGTTTACAAGTCAGTCACGCTCGTCAGGAAAGTGAGTGAAACACACACACAAATAATAAAAAATTCATAGCGGTTCACTTCCGCGATTTGGTACGATTGCGTTCACATCAGCAGCGAACCGTACCGGAGTTCACATGAACCGTACCCCAGACCACCCTTTTTAAGCGGACTCGGGTATGGTTCACTGGTGCGCACCCGAGTTCGGAAGACAGCGTCACATCATCCAAACGAAACGAACTCTGACGTCAATCGAACCCGGGTGTGCACCAAAAGTGCTAGTGTGAAAGCACCCTAAGACTATGTGCCATATTTCTAGAGAGAAGAGCAGCACCACCTGTGGAGGAATGAAGACCATCTCTTTTCAACAGGTCAGGTCTGCCCCAAAAGCTCGTCCAATTGTCTATGAAACCTATGTTATTCTGCTGGCACCACTTAGACATCCAGCCATTGAGTGACGACAGTCTCCTATGTATCTGGTCACCACGGTAAGCAGAGAGGAGACCAGAGCATATTACAGTGTCTGACATCGTACTTACAAGTTCACCTCTTTAATGTTATTTTTAGTGATCTCCGACTGGCGAAGTCAAACATCATTAGTGCTGACATGAATAACAATCTCACTGAGTTTATGTTTAGCATTAGCCAGCACTTTTAAATTGAGTGCTTGCATGGCTGATTGTGTGAAAATGTTGATTGTTGTTATAGTGTTAGTACTGTTGTCACGTTAGTACTGTTTGTTTATTGTTCTTGATATTTTAAAGGGTTTTGAAACATCTTGCCAAAGGACTGCAGTTGAAAATTAGCCGACTGGCTAACACTGGCACATTTACAGAAATGTTGATTAATGTGTGTTGTCCTTATAAATAAATAAATAAAAAGTAAATAATAATACATTTGCCAAGATGTCAGATGCTCTGTCTCCCGGTAAACATTGGACTATGGTGGCTGGTGGCTCTATTTTCACGTTCTGTACAATAGAATCGCCAATAACTAGGGCACTTTCATCAGGTTTCTCAGTGGGTGCGTCACTGAGTGGGGAGAACCTGTTTAATGTTTTGATCAGAACGGAAGAGTGGTGTTTTGTCCTGTGACTATGCCGCCTCACAGTTACCTAATCACCCTGTTGCGGGGACTCTGCAACCGAAACCGAACAATGTACAGGATTCGCTAAGCTAGTAGCATCCAAAGCCGTATCGAAGGCCCTCACATTCTTACTTTCCTCAATTAAAGTTTGGATGCGTGTCTCTAGTTCTGAAACCTTCTCTGACATCCTAATTATTTCCCTGCATTTAACACATGTGAATCCCTCACCGTTGACAGAGAAAGTTGCACTAAACATGTGGTAGGCTGTGCAGGTGACAATAACAGGAGAAGAACCCTTCACCGTGTTTGTTGAATGATTCCAACTTACCACAATCGTTTGATGAACTTGTTAAAAACAGAGCGAAAGAGAGAAAAGAAACGGTAGGTGTGAATGACGAGCTAACAGGCAAATGGAATGTTAATGAGCTGCGCTAGCGGTTTAGATTAAAAGCGAACAATGTCAAATTTGTTTGATAGATAATATCAGAAATATGGTGAGAATTAAGTTATATTTTAGCAGTTTAAACAACAGAAAGTGTTAGTAAGATAAGTTTGAACCCAAAGAAATGTTTATTTACAGCAGGGCTGAATGAAGACAACAACAGCACGATGAAGGACAAAGCAGGTGGAAATATCAGGTAAGTAGATATCAATATAGCAGATACTGATGTTTATATGAAGAGCAGGTCAGTATAGCAAGTAGGAAAAGATGGTAGACAACAGAGCTGATGATCTGACTGTAATTAGGATATGGGTGCAGTCCAGTGGCACTGAGTATCACAGGTGAGTAAATATCAGTAAGCAGGGACAATGTGCACAGAAGAACGCTGGAGACTGGGAGAACTGGTGATCGCTGGAGGAATGGAGAAGGTAAATCTTGGAAATCCGGTAAGCACACAAGCAAGCAAACTCACTTGTTGTATCCTTAAAAAGGAACAAGGAGCATCTTGGTGACAATGACTTGGTGAGTTGTGCTTTTGTAGGGGTTCTGATGTGTATGGTGAGAAGCTGCATGAGAGATCAGTAATCAGGGGTGAGTGAGCGCTGTGTTTGAGTGGAGGGAGAACCTGGTATGTCTGTGACAATACCATAGTGGGAAATCTATGCATGTACAGTACAGTGAATGTTTTTGTTTTGTTTCACAAATTTAATCCATGCGATGTCAGAAATTCACCAAATTGGTGAATCTCTAAGAGATAAGGTATGAATGAATGAATGAATGAATGAAGGTAGACCTCTATTCTGTACCTCATCCAATACTGGAAAGGTTTTTTGCTTATCCAGATTTTATCCAAATGGGTTTTTGAATGTCTGGCCAGCAAACAAACAAAGAAACAAATGCATAAATACATAAAAATAAATACAAAATAAATAACCTTTTCTTCCCTCAAATCTGATTTTGCCTATATTGTTACCAAAGCAACCCATGTAGACAGGTTGGTTATGTCTGGACACTTGAGGACAGAATGCCTAAAAGTATATGATTTGAGGGAAAAAAAATATAGACCATTATAATGCTTTGTGTGTTGTACCCCTTACAAAGCCAGTGGGACTGAGGACCAAGGCAAAGACGGAGGGAAGGAGGAGCCCATTACTTTCAACATAAAATGAATAACCCCAAAAGCTTGATTATTTCCACATCAATATTTTTCAGACATGTTACATATAATTGTAGTAATAT
Source organism: Sinocyclocheilus rhinocerous (assembly GCF_001515625.1). Taxonomy (NCBI): domain Eukaryota; kingdom Metazoa; phylum Chordata; class Actinopteri; order Cypriniformes; family Cyprinidae; genus Sinocyclocheilus; species Sinocyclocheilus rhinocerous. The sequence continues at coordinate 308,189 of NW_015655588.1, read as the reverse complement.
TTGTTAATATTACTTAACATATGTTGCCTTAATCAAAATTGTTCATTAACATTGCTTGATATTATTTCAAAGTGATTTCCATCATTTTGACAGATAACAAAAATGGGAGATTCTTGTGCATTCCATTGAATTTTTTCAGGGATATATTGTAAATCAAATCAGTAGAGTAGACCACAAATGCACAATTTCTGTTGTCTTTTTTTTTCATTTTGTTATAGCAGAATACAAAGAAGAAAAAAAAGAATATAATCAGGAGGATGAAAAGAATGCAACAGACTGAAAAGAGCTCTTGAAATAGATATTCTTGTCATACCTTTCCACATTAAAATACCAAGTGTTACGTTATTTTCCTGACGTCTGAAAATAGAATGCAGGGACGTGCACAGACATTTTGAGGGGCAGGGGCCCACGTGGAAAAAAGGGCACTTCCCATATTTATTTAAAACAAAATTCTAAACAAAACGTTAAATATATTAGGGGTGTGCGATTGTTAGGGTTATGTTTAGTTTTTGTTCTGTTTTCATTGTGTTTTCAGTTTATCTGTTCCCCTGTGACCTAGTTTTACTTTGGCTCCTAATTGTCATTTCGTTCACCTGTGTTTGATTAATTACCTCATTAGTTCTTTCGTTTGCTCCCCTACCATTAGTTATTTTGTTTGCGCCCCTACAAATACTCTCAGTTTTCCCTTAGTCGGAGTCCGTTCTCGTTTATGTAATGTTGGTCTACTTGCCTGTCTCCTGGATTTACTGATTAAATTACCTTTTGTACATCTCCTTCGTCCTCGTGTGTGTACCTCACCAACCCGTAACAGAAGAACGGACCAAAACGATGACTGCAGCTGACCCTCCAGTGCCAGCACCACATAAGCGCTACCTTGATCCCCAGTTCGGCGCAGGGAGGGCTCCTGTTTTCCTGTTAAGCCCAGGAAGGGCTCTGGATCCCCAGTTGGGCCCAGGAAGGGCTCCTGATCCCCAGTTTGGCCCAGTAAGGGCTCCTGGTCCCCAGTTAAGCCAAGGAAGGGCTCCTGATCCCCAGTTAAGCCCAGGAAGGCCTTCGCCTCCGCTGGTCCCGTCCAGCTCTCCTTCGTCTCCTTCGCATCCGCTGTTCCTGTCCAGCCCTCTTTCGCCTCCAGAGCGCCCTCAAGTGTCGGCTCCTCCAGAGCGCCCTCAAGTGCCCGCTCGTCCAGAGCGCCCTCAAGAAACACACGCACACATATATACATATATTCATTTATTTAAATCATTGAATTCAGTGATGTCATCATCCAGCTCAGTTCAGTTTAAATAGTATCTTTGCAATCATTTGCAATCAAGTCAATGATATCGCTGGAAATGAAGTGTCCCCAACTAAGCA
>NW_015655588.1:303189-306747 GCF_001515625.1 Sinocyclocheilus rhinocerous | reverse complement strand
TACCTTGCCTTATACACAGAGGCATTGTTGTGTTAGAATAGAAAATGGTCCTGTTCAAACTATTGGTATAAAATGAGAAGCACACAATTCCCTAGAATAGCATTATATGCTTTTTTTTATATACTAAAAATGAGAAATTACTAAAGTAGTCAAACCTGTTCATTAGAATGGGGTGTCCCAATACTTTTGGCAATAAAGTGTACAAGCCAGCCTAGCTATTCAAAATCTTTGTCTGCAATTTAATAATATTGACCTATTACTTTTGCTATTGCTTTTGACCATTAGGTATCGGTAACATAATTCATTCAGAACCTGTTTTATGGACATAGACTTTCTGTACCACATTATTCTGTTGATATGGAATGAGTTTGACTACTTAATCAGTTATATTAATAGAAATGCTTCACTGAGGCAAACAAAAAAAATCCTAAAATAATAAACAGGATACCCCATAGCAGCGTTTCCAGCAGTATCCAACATTTCTCAATCGTGATCTTACTCAGCTAAATGTGACTATTAGCTTAACAGCTGTATTCCTTGTTTGCTAGCTACCTATACACATACAGCATACAATGTTAAAAATGTTCTACATTATGAACCTTAACCCAAAAACCTTTAGCTTCATACACTGTAGATAATTGTGACCCTGCCTGTGGAAACCCAGCTAAAATATTTTTTTTAAAGTGGATGAGTAATTCACTCATTGATTTGCTTAATAAAAGCCTCCTTTGAGATCGTTTTGACAGACATGTTTATTGTATATTATTTTCAACGTGTTTATTGCTAAGTTTAGTGCGGCAAAATAGAAGTACACCCGTAATTCGCGAGCAGTGTATCTGGTTGCCATGACAACCTCACGCGCTTCCGTCTGCAAAAAGTGAGATGTCACGCCAAGGCAAAAGGCAGTAACTTCCACATTATATACAATATTTGGGTGCTGATCACCATTTACAGAAACATTATAGTAACATCTAAAATCTAGTGATCATTGGCTAGGCTATAACATATAGTAATGTAATAAAAAAAAAAATTCTGACCGTAACAACCAGACAAAAAGTTAAACGTGAGTGGATACCGTTTTGCAACCAATTTATTTGCAATGTTCGCTAACATTAAAGGATGCAAGACATACTTAGCCTATTGTTTTTACATCGAACTGAATGAAAATAGCTTAACCTAAGAACGACTTGTGGATTGATGTGAACGCCAGCAGGAATAATGCCTAAAATTGATTGTGAATTAAACATCTCCGATGACGTTCATTGCAAATGTTTTTTTTTTTAACACCGTAATTTAAACGCGGCAGACTTTAATGGACATTAAAACAAAAGCAGAATACCGTACAACTCTAGGCTGGCACAGTAATATTGACGAACGGCTAAACCAATGCAGAGCACCGTAACTTAATTTGAGCGATCTAAAACAAAGTCAAAGAGCGGTAACTGATGATACTGTGTTCTGCCTTGGTTTCTCCTGGGCTTTTCTCCAAGATACTTATACACATGATAAAGGAGGCCATATATGTCCCAAAATTATCAATAACTATTTTCGACCAAAAACTAAGTTATGGTGTTTTGTCTTTGTTTGCACAGCAGCACTGCTGTCACCATAGACGTGCGTGGTTTCAGCAACTAGTGCCTCAGCTTCACCCACATGCTGCCTTTTTGCCTATTTTTGAATATCCGGGAGTGACGCGTGGTGACGCACTGCCAAGATGGTGGCGGTCGGCTCCGCCCACTTTAGGCTTCAAAAATGCTCTTCTGGAACCAACGAGTGACGTCACGGACACTACCTCCATGTTTTTTTTACAGTCTATGGTGGAAAACGGTGGCAAAACAATTAAATAATAATTTGCGTGCAGTGTATCTGGTTGCCATGGCAACCTCACGCGCTTTCTGCTGCTGCTCTATGTAATCAGAGTATGAATTTGTAGATTTTCTATAGCAAAACTAAAATGTGTTTAAAAGCGCAACTGACCAAATTGTCCGGCTCGGTTTGCCCCCTTCGAACTCGAAGACATCTCTAATTTGACAGTTTACCATCTGATCTCACTCGTGATTCTCTAGGCTACGTAGGACGGGACAAAACCATGCAGTGAATGGGGGGAGATAATATTGCTGGAAATGCAGAAATAAGTCGTAATTTTGTTTTATTTGTAACTCTTTGGTAGATACATTTATAATTTCTATTACATTACTACTACTACTGTTACTACTAATAAAACAGATCTCTGGGGGCCCCAAAAGTGCGTGGGCCCTTAGAATCATCCTAACCCCGAACACCACGATAATCTTCCAATTCATTTGTAATTTACTGAATTGTAATTTACTTTGTGTTTTAGTTTCCTGGTCCCAATGTTCCAGATATGTATTTTTAGATTGTTTGATAATTTGATTTATTTTGATGTTTGGGTGAGAAGCAGTGCTGGTTTGAGACTGGTTAGTGTTAGTAGAGTTTGTCAGGTTAGTAAGTCTCAGAATTAGATGAATGGGTGGACTCTTTTTGGGGTTCAGTTCTTGGGTTTGTAGCGCTTTAAAATGTAGCGATTCTGTGGGACTTGAGACATTTGGTGTTTTTCTTTGTAGTTTTAGAATCATTTTGCAGAATTCTGTGTGTAGGGCTTCTGTTGGATGTCTGTCCCATCTAGTGTAGCTCTGATCACTGAGTGGACCCCAAACCTCACTTCCATACAACGCTATGGGCTGAATCACACTATCAAAGATTTTACACCAAATTGGAAGCGGTATTTCAATATTTTGAGAGCTCTTGGAGCTTTATCTTTGAGAGCATTCACTGCCAAACTGAAACTCCCCGATGCAGTGATGATCAAACCAAGGTAAGTATACTGCTGTGTGTTCTAGGGCAGTGCTGCCTAGATGGAACTGGTATCTCTGTTCCTGGCATCTGGGCTTTTTCTGAAAGACCATAATGTTGGTCTTTTTTAGGTTTACTGCCAGGGCCCAGTTCTGGCACTAGTTCTCCAGCAGGTCTAGGTGTTGCTGTAGTCCCTGTGGGGTGGATGACAGCAGTACCAGATCATCTGAGTACAGCAAAAGCTTGATGTTTTTGTCTTGTAGAGTGAGTCTAGGGGCTGTAGACTGTTCCAACTGCACCGCTAATTCATTAATGTAAATGTTAAACAGTGTTGGACTTAGGCTACAGCCCTGCCACACATTGACAATGTTAATGTATTTGGTCTCTGCAGAACAGATCTGCTACGCTGCTGCTGAATTGCTGCTGCTGTTGGTTATTGCTGTAGTTGTAGATTATTGCTGCTGCTGCAAGCAAGTACAGGAACTTGCTACTGCCAATGCATATGGTGATACGGTGCCGTGAGTATTTAAGACATACTGCTGCTGCACAAATAGCATATAAAATAACCCCCCAACAAAGCTGGAAGAAGAAACAACACAATTAAATATGTATGCTGCTGCTATACAATAATATGCTTATAATCATCCCTATAAGGCAGAAGGAATATAAAAGATAAAACCCCCAGAACAAGCAGATCTATTGCCAAGACATATGCTGCTGCTCCAGAGAGCCGTGAGACCGTGT
>NW_015655588.1:293447-293527 GCF_001515625.1 Sinocyclocheilus rhinocerous | reverse complement strand
ACTGCTGCTGCTGCTGCTGCACAAATAGCATATAAAATAACCCCCCAACAAAGCTGGAAGAAGAAACAACTATGTATGCT
>NW_015655588.1:275918-293365 GCF_001515625.1 Sinocyclocheilus rhinocerous | reverse complement strand
TCCAGAGAGCCGTGAGACCGTGTGTTTGCTATCTATGTGAGACTGGGCCGGCTTTGCCAAATGGCTTAACGCTAGTGAACTATTGCTGTGTGTACCTGATCGGTTGACCAGATAGCTTAAACTAGTGACCTGAGTTAAATGTGTTTCTGGGCTAATGGACCCCAGATAAATTAACTAGTGGCTTAACAATGTGAACCTGGGTGCTGTACCCTAATGACCTAAATAGCTATGTGTGTCTGAGCCAATAACTCAAACTTTCCTAGGTAGAAACGTGCACTATGTGTGTCATTAACAAACAGGAATCACACTGTAGGCTGATAGATGAAGTAACCCCCAACAACCACCTGACTCAGGCTCGGGCCGGAGCAAATAGTTTTAAATTTGTCATTCAAGAGTTGTAATTTTTTATATATTTTTTTCTCTCCATTAACGTTCATCAACGTTACTGCAATGGAAATACTTACCTTTAACTTATTAATAAGCTAACAAAATATTTGGCGAAAGAATAAATCACTGTACACCCTGTAGTTGTGGTGTCATATGCCCAGGACTAATTCTGCCTCAAAAGCAGCTGCTCATTTATTTTGATAATTTAAAATATTTATATTGCATATTGAGACAATAATGTTTGCATCCACACATCATTGCTAAATGCGTGGCTCGTTCCAAGATGGCCTTGAGCAAGACACTACAGTGACTTTATTTAAAACAATTAAATATGTATGCTGCTGCTATGCAATAATATGCTTAAAATCATCCTTATAAGGCAGAAGGAATATAAAAGATAAAACCCCCCAGAACAAGCAGATCTATTGCCAAGACATATGTACTGCTGCTGCTCCGGAGAGCCGTGAGACCATGTGTTTGCTATCTATGTGAGCCTGGGCCGGCTTTGCCGAATGGTTTAACGCTAGTGAACTATTGCTGTGTGTACCTGATCGGTTGACCAGATAGCTTAAACTAGTGACCTGAGTTAAATGTGTTTCTGGGCTAATGGAGCCCAGATAAATTAACTAGTGGCTTAACAATGTGAACCTGGGTGCTGTACCCTTAGGTTTATTTAACTAATGACCTAAATAACTATGTGTGTCTGAGCCAATAGCTCAAACTTAACTAGGTAGAAACGCGCACTATGCGTGTCATTAACAAACAGGAATCACACTGCAGGCTGATAGATGAGTAAGCCCCAGCAACCACCTGGCTCAGGCTCAGGTGGCCTGAGCAAATAGTTTTAAATTTGTCATTCAAGAGTTGATTTTCAATTCAAATTTTTTTTCTCCATTAACGTTCATAAACATTACTGCAGTGAAAATGCTTACCTTTAACATTAATAAGCTAACAAAATATTTGGCGAAAGAATAAATCACTGTACACCCTGTAGTTGTGGTGTCATATGCCCAGGACTAATTCTGCCTCAGAAGCAGCTGCTCATTTATTTTGATAATTTAAAATATTTATATTGCATATTAAGAACAATAATGTTTGCATTGTATGAACACATCATTGATAAATGCGTGGCTTGTTCCAAGATAGCCTTGAGCAAGACACTACAGTGACTGTATTTAAATGCAGTTGTCTGCTTTTATATTAATTGTGTCTAAATTAAAATTTGCAACATAGAAATGCTGTGCATGCTGCTGCTGAGAAAAATCTCGATGACTGAATGCCTATGCAAGCTGCTGCTACTGCACAAGAGACTGAACTGCTGAGAGCTCCATTAATTAGGCATATGAGTAGCTAGGTGAATGCCTATTTTACTCTAACATGGTGTCTACGCCAGACACGAGCGGCACAATATGACCAAATCAATAGACCCGTAACGATAGGTCTTACTCTAACATGGTGTCTACACCAGACACGAGTGGCACAATATGACCAAATCAATAGACCCGTAACGATAGGTAAAGCGGTCCGCAATGTATGCAGTGTGATACGGCCAACGCAACAAAACTTCTGCTACTGCTGCTATTGATAATATTCACTAACATTTCAATACTGAGTTGAAGTACATGCGGTTGCTGTTAATCATATTCACAATCTTGTAGTAGGAATTCATTGAGCGAGCTCATGCGTGCTGCTGCTATTAAAATTCACTAAACTAGCGATCTGAATAGCTATGCAATGCATAATGCTACTATAGCTGCACAAAAGTACTTAGAATTGCTATAAGCATCTTTATTAACAAGCAAAAGCAATCAGATAATGCCTATTTTGCTATGCATGCTGCTGCTATTAAATTAGCTACATGCGACCTGAATACTAGGCATACTGCTGCTACAGCTGCAAAAAGGTTCTTAGAATTGCTATGATACCCTTTTAAATAAACGAAACGCAAATGATGCCTATTCGCTTGAAGAGTTCACATACCATCCATTTTTAAGTCACTGAAACTTCAGCAATTGTAAGTCGATACTTCCTGCTGCCGCTGCTATAAACAACTAATAATTTGACTTGATTTGCTATGCATACTGCAATTAACAATTCGCTATTAATGTGATCTGAATTCTATGATAATCCCTGTTCAAGAGTGTCCTACTATTAGCTACATTGTACATGGGCTACTGATTGGAAATTTATTATTAGTAGTATCTTTGTATTTTAAACAAATTCATGATTAATTATCTTTAAACTATCACTAAACATGACTTTTATATTAAACTCTTCACTATTGCTGAACCATGGTAACGAGTGAAATAGAGATGTTGCCCCTTTAAGAATGAGCGGTCCCTCTTCTGACTAAGTGCATTGCAATGCGGCACGAGTACATGTATGAGCGGGTATATTATTTTCTGTTGTTCATTAAAATAGGTAAGGCTTTTGACAGTATTACGTTTATGAAAGACAGTTATACGGGTTCACCTTGACTGAGAACTGTGAACAACCATGAAACGGCAACTGCAAACCGACCCCACTAGTGAGGTGTGCATCTGAAAACGATCCGTTTGCGGTTAATGTAGAAATTAATGCCCACAGAAGATATTAAAAGCATTGGAGATATCAGGCAAATAAGGTAATCCCCAATTCACTTTGTTCTAAAATCCGTGACGCTTGACGTTGTATTCTCACATACATGCACTAGGAAAACTGCTTGCTGCTGCTGCTAATGCCACTGCTGTTCAGTGAGTCGTATCTGAGGATCCGTGAATGAAACTTTGACTACAAACACCATTAAAAGTGAATTATATGGCAATAATCAGCAATATGCTTTCACACAAATAACTTTATTTTTGAATGTTTCAATATGCATTGACACAATTGACTTATTTGAATTTTTCATTGATACAACATGGCACTGAGTTGTTAGAAAATAAATGCGTAGAGACGTTATTGCTTGAGGTCAGGAACCGATGAATCTGCTTTTTGAACCGGTTCAATGAGCCGATCTGTCCGAAAAGTACCGGTTCGCGGAAATGAATCGGACTTTGCATCACTAGTAGTAACAACAGGCAGGGTGAAACACCAGCAAACAATAACATCCAAGGCACAAGCAAAAGAGTAATCCACAAGACAGGCGATGGTCAGGGCCGGCAGCAATAAATCAAAAAACAAGATGACAGTCCAAGGATCAAACACAATAACCAGGAAACACAGAAGGCAAGACAACGGGAGGCTAAACATTCAATCACCAACAAAGTCAGAGGGTGTGTGTGCTACTTTTAAAGTCCTTCTAATGTGAGACAGCTGTGAACTGATGATGAGCTCTGATGAAAGACAGGTGATTGCAATTGATGATGTGTCCAGGCAGAGGATTATAGGAAATGGAGTGGTAAAAGGGTACAGGATGGGGTGCCCTCTAGCGGAGCTCATGGGCACTCCAGCTACAGATCGTGACACTTTGGTTATTATCATGAAATTAGCATTTGGATCAGTTTTCTGACAACATAATAGTGGTAAATCACTGAAGTGGAAAATAAGCAGTGAAGAATAGAATACATGCAAAGGAAAACAACACACAGCAAAAAAAAAAAAAGATTAAGTCATTAACAAATATTTGCATCTTTGATTTTTAGATTTGGTATACTCTGAAACATCTGATAAGAACTCAATTATTCAATTGAAATAATATTAAAAAGCAGCAACAACAAAAATTAATTACAGTAACAAACAACTAATTAATGCAATCCAGTAGCCACAGTGCATGATGCATGATGCATTTCAAGGTCAAAAAACAAAAAACAAACACTACCTCATATTAATAGCTGACTCGTTCAAAATTACATAAAGTTCAAAAATCATAATGTTGCACTCTAACTAAAAATTAACATATAAAACATTAACATATTAAACCATTAAACATTTACTTTCTTGATAAATAATTTTAGTTTTAAACTATTCACCATTAAACTATTCAAACTCATTTAAACACTTTTTTTCCAAATGCAAAAAAAGTAAATAAATACATTTTTGTCTAGATATGCTCTGCACACCTTAGTTACCAATCATAACAATTTCACTATATAATGTTCAGATAATTCAAGTTCAGCTAGTCAATAGAAACTATGACCTTTTAGATTTATAAAAGTCCCATTAGCGCACCTGTGTGAGAGCTTAAAGATTAACAGTCAATAAATATTGTCTAATTCTCAATGTTCTTGCAAATTGCATCACAACCACTGTTTCGATGCTCCATGTTAATATATTTAAAACAGATCAACATATATACTGTAAATTATGCCCACAGAAGAGAGCTTTTGGATCCATCCTCAATACACAAAGTAATAAATAAACTTAAAAGTGTTTTGTGACTTTTAGAAGTCACAAAAGTTGCTAGGTAGCTAGATAGCTTGCTAGTCTTTTTTTGTGTGTGTGCATGTGTGAGTGTACACTGGTGGCAGACAGTCATCTAACTCAAGTCCTTAGTCTCCCTATAAGAAGTCGTCGTCTTCTCTCCTTTCCCTCTGATCCTCATCTATGAAAGTAAACAAGCTCCAAAACAAAAGCCTGTCATCCTTTTAAAGATCAGCTAATCGCCACAACGCTAGCACATCTTTTCAGACCAAGAAAACTAAGGTAATTACTGATTATGAATTGCTGTATATTAATGACTATGAAATGTTAAATGTGCATGTTTTGTTATACTTGATAATTTTAGTAATTAACCTGCTGCAATTCGGGGATTTTGAGTTTTATGTTGAGACAGCTCCCACATTGCTCTGTTTGCAATACCCTTGAGCCAGTTTTGCAAATGCCTACATTGTTTGTTAGATTAAATAAATTGCTGGCACCAGTTTGTTTGCTTGCGTAATTTTGGTTTCCATCCTAACTCATCTCCTAACGTCACCTTTTACCTCTACACCCACCCACCCTGTTCAAATTAATACTCACATGCACACATATGTACACACGGTATTCTCACACCGAGACCCTATTCTCTGACTGGCATTATGCCAAGTCTTTTTTCACAAAGGAAGGTGGGGCTGTTACCCTACCCATATGCAAATTAGCCTCATTTTGATTAAAATACAGCTGCAAATTTAATTAGATTCTACAGCAGAGAGAAATATAATGCCGGTCCTCTTTGGAGGGGAGTGATTTGCTTGAATTAATGTTTGCCAGTCTTGTAGTTGATGTAAGCACAGGGATAAAGAGAAATGTATGTTGTTGCAGATCTTCTATCTATCTATCTATCTAGTCCTCCATTCTAATCCCCCATATATGTCTGACTGCAGTATCTGTCTGACTGAATGAGCATTCATTCCAAAATATAATCTCCTCATGTCAGTAACACAATTGTTTTTTAATCACCTGTAAAGAATTGTAGATAGTAAAACTAAAATTTTAAAAGTAGTTTCAGGTTTTTGAATTATGTTTTTCTTTGCAAACCTGTTCTAAAAAAGTAGAAAATTTTCAGACAAGGTTGTCTGTTTTTGTCAGTAATATACAAGCTGTGAGCATCTACAGTCAAACCAACCTTTATTTGTATAGCGCTTTATACAATACTGATTGTGTCAAAGCAGCTTTACAGTGTCAAACAGGAAAACAGTTTGTCAATAATGCAAGAAGACAATGACAAAGAGTAATTTTTCCAGCTAAAGTCAGTTCATTGTTGATTCAGTGATGTCATCATCCAGTTCAGCTTCTCTTCAGCTATGCGTTCCCAACTAAGCAAGCCAAAGGCGTCAGTGGCATGGAACCAAAACTCCATCGGTGACAGAAATGGCGAAAAAACCTTGGGAGAAACCAGGCTTAGTCGGGGGGCCAGTTCTCCTCTGGCCAGACAAAACCAGTATGGCATGGTTTAATTCCAGGCTGCAACACAGGTCAGATTGTGCAGAGGACTTGTCTGGTTCTCGTGGTCTTGTGCAAATGGTCATCGAGGTGGGATCTGTCTTTGGGTGCATCTAATTGACATGGTCTCCGCTGACATTCAGGGATGTAGAGGTCGTCTCTATGTGCTGATCCACCATCTGGTCTGGATATTGACTGGATCTGGGTGACTACGGTGACCATCTGATCTGGATACAGACTGGATCCGCATGGCTTCGGTGACCTCTGAAAAAGAATGAAAGAGACTAATATTAGTGTAGATGCCATTTTTCTTGTGATGTAGTGAGTACATCGGGTGTTATGGGAAGTGTTCCCAGTTCCGGTTGACCTAATTAATGCAGCCTAACAATCCTTTAATAGATTTGAATTATAGAATTGCGATAGTGTATTATGTGTATACTAGGTAGATTGTTCCAGAGTTTGTGCGCTAAATAGGAAAAGGATTTGCCGCCCGCAGTTGATTTTGATATGCTAGGTATTATCAAATGGCCAGAGTTTTGAGATCGCAGCGGACGTTAAGGACAATAATGCAATATGAGCTTGCTCAAGTATTGAGGAGCTAAACCATTCAGGGCTTTATAAGTAATTAGCAAGAGTCTAAAATGTATTCAATGTTCAATAGGGAGCCAGTGCAGAGTTGACAGAACCGGGCTAACATGGTTGTACTTCCTTGTTCTAGAAAGAACTCTAGCTGCTGCATTTTGGACCAGCTGGAGTTTGTTTATTAAGTACGCAGAGCAACCACCCAGTAAAGCATTACAATAATCTAAACTTGAGTATTGTTAGACAGTGTTTTAGGTTATTACATGCAGAGGTTTTTGATCCAATAATTAAAACCTCTGTTTTTTCAGAATTTAGCAGTAGGAAATTACTAGTCTTCTAGTTTTTTATATCAACTGCATTCCGTTAGTATTGCGAATTGGTATGTTTCTTCAGGCCGCAAAGAAATCTAGAGCTTAGTATCATCAGCATAACAGTGAAAGCTAACACCATGTTTCTTGAAATTTTGTAGTCTACTCAAAATATTTTGTGGTCGATAATGTGAAAGGCAGCGTTAAGATTCAGTAGCACTAATAGAGAAATACAACCACAATCGGATGATAAGAGCTGGTAATTTGTAACTCTGATGACAGCAGTCTCAGTACTGTGATATGGTCTAAATCCTGACTGGAAATCCTCACAGATACCATTTCTCTCTAGGAAGGAACATAGCTGAGAGGATACTGATTTTCTAGTATTTTTGACAGAAAAGGGAAATTTGAGATCGGTCTGTAATTAACTCAATCTCTAGGATCAAGTTGTGGTTTTTTAATGAGAGGTTTAATTTGACAGCCAATTTGAAGGTTTTGGGGACATATCCTAATGACATTGATGAATTAATAATATTCAGAAGAGGATCTATCACTTCTGGAAGCACTACTTTTAGTAGCTTAGATGGAATAGGGTCTAACATACATGTTGTAGGTTTTGATGATTTGACAATTTTATACAATTCTTCCTGTCCTATAGCCAGTGGTGGAGGTAACGAATTACAATTACTCACGTTACTGTAATTAAGTAGATTTTTTCGGGTACTTGTACTTTTTTGAGTATATTTTTAAAGCTGTACTTTTACTTGTACTTAAGTACAAATTAAGCAAAATAATCTTTTTTTGTAAATTCAATTCAGTTTGAAATCAAATTTGAAATCATGCTTGCTTTTGCTGTAAGCTATTGCAACAAAGCTATTTTAAAGACACAAATACACAGAATGAGCAAATGCTTAAAATTGAGATTTTTGTAATGGTAATTTATAAATTTTTATATGCATGTACATAAAAGCCTACGGCCTCGCTCCTTTCCCACGGCTCTCGGCCCCGCCCCACTCGTCACAAACCACTTAAAGCTTGAAATAATAATTGCCTTGGGGGGAAAAAAATGGATGAACAAAACAAAATTGATATATTAAAATATCTATATGGCAGTATACAGTATGTGTTAGTTTTGCCAATGGTATTGAAAATGATTTGTCAATCGTCATGAAATCAAAAATGACCCTACTTACTTTTTTAGTGCACATTACTAGTCTTGTGGTGAACAGTTAAACCGTGGAAGTCAATACACCGGGGAAAAAAATTGTCTGACGTCGTAATCTTTAATCCAAAACTGAACATTTTGCTTCCGCTCTGGAATGGAGTTCTCGCTCTGATGACGTCAGTTTGATGGCTTGGGGAGAATCCTCTTGTTAAGTTTGACGTAAGGACTGCTGTTTCCGGGTCCGTGCCTCTACTCATTTCACTTGAGAATACTATCTCAGTGTCACATGTATGTTCCTGTTGAGTTCCTGTTTTCCTTATTTGGTCCTTCCAGTTCCTTTTCTCATTATTAGTATCACCTGTTCCTTGTTGTTAGTTATCCCCATCACCTGTCTGCCCCTCGTTATCTGCCCTATTTAGTTCTAGCCCGTTCAGTTCTCCCTGGTCTGGAATTGTATGTCAATGTCAACTCTTTGTGCTATGTGTGATTCCCCGTGATTGAATTAAACTCCTTCGTTTTGTATTCCTGGTCTCCTCGTTCCTCGCTCCATGCTCTTCACACTACCACCAGCCGTGACAGAATTCCAGACCAAAAACAAAAGTAAGCAGCGCCCCTTCTCCGCGTTTTTCCTTTTTCCCGTTTTTTGAAAGTTTTTTTTGTTTCCTGGTTTTTCCTTCCCGCGGCATGGAGATCGCAGCTCGTTTCCTCGCCATATCCCGCCAAGATCTCCCCTTCTACGAGTACGCCAGGGAGTTCTGCAAGCTTGCCGCGGTGACGGCGTTAGAAGACGCTGTCCTTAATCAGCTATTCTGGCTCGGGGCCAGTTGATGTCTTCTCCTCGTGCTACGTGTGATTCCCTGTGACAAGAATAAATCCCTTTGTTTTGTACTCCTGGTCTCCTCGTTCCTCGTTCCGCGCTCCTCACACTACCACCGACCGTGACAGAATTCCAGACCAAAAACAAAAGTAAGCAGCGCCCCTTCTCCGCGTTTTTCCTTTTTCCCGTTTTTTGAAAGTTTTTTTTGTTTCCTGGTTTTTCCTTCCCGCGGCATGGAGATCGCTGCTCGTTTCCTCGCCATATCCCGCCAAGATCTCCCCTTCTACTAGTACGCCAGGGAGTTCTGCAAGCTTCCGGTGTCTGGGGAGTGTCCGGTCCCGAGCCAGAACCAGTCCGCCGCCGTTCCTCAGGCAAGCCCGCCGGACGTTAATGTGGCAAGCCCGTCAGACATTAATGTGGCAAGCCCGCCGGACAATAATATGTCACGCCCATTGAACATTAATATGGCAAGCCCGCCATACGTTTCCCCGGCTACCCCATGGCCTCCTGAGCCCCCTGATCCGCCATGGCAACCTGAGTCCCCTGTTTCGCCATGGCCTCCTGAGCCCCCGGCTCCGCCATGGCCTCCCGAGTCCCCTGATCCACCATGGCAACCCGAACTGCCTGCTCCGCCATGGCTTCCTGATCCAGGGCACCTGCCCCCCCGGGACGCGCCGTCCGGAAGGGGGGCGATCTGTCACATGTATGTTCCTGTTGAGTTCCTGTTTTCCTTATTTGGTCCTTCCAGTTCCTTTTCTCATTATTAGTATCACCTGTTCCTTGTTGTTAGTTATCCCCATCACCTGCCTGCCCCTCGTTATCTGCCCTATTTAGTTCTAGCCCGTTCAGTTCTCCCTGGTCTGGAATTGTATGTCAATATCAACTCTTTGTGCTATGTGTGATTCCCCGTGATTGAAATAACTCCTTCGTTTTGTATTCCTGGTCTCCTCATTCCTCGCTCCATGCTCTTCACACTACCACCAGCCGTGACACTCAGCAGCCATTTATGAGCACTATTTAATTAATATTACATATTTAAGCTAAGCATTTTAAAAAAATTGCTTTGCACACTACAGTCTCCGTGCTCATAGTGTCTCAGACACTAATATTTTAGCTGAATCACTGTTAGGCCATCTGGGATTTCGGTTAGGGTTATAATTTTTCAGTATTACATGGCATCGTGGGTGTATATGCACAGTTTGTTGTTTTTTGGGGGGCGTCTGGCAGAGCGTTAGGACCCAGAAGCAGTGAAGCATGATGTCAGACGTAACAAGCAGATATTCTTAACCACTCCTATCCAACCGTGAATCTGCTATGAGCAAGAGGTGGAGTGGAGGTGCACCACAATAAAGCCTCGCCCTTTATTCAATATTCAGTTTCACTTGAGTTAAGGTAAGAAGGGATACATATGGCGCAACTGGGCATGCGCACAAAAATACAGTGTAATTTTTGTCACACTGTACAACAATAATTAATATTTTTTGCATTATTGTAAGGGGTAGGTTTAGGGTTGGGGTAGGTGTAGACGTTAATAAAAAAAACAATCTAATAGGTAGAAAATTACATTTCATTGTCAGTTGTCCTGTCGGAGCTGTATCCCTTCTAGCCACAACCTTTCACTTGGAAATACATCATAACACTGAAGTCAGTTACAACTTCTCAAGCAGATATTCTTAACCACTCCTATCCAACCGTGAATCTGCTATGAGCAAGAGGTGGAGTGGAGGTGCACCACAATAAAGCCTCGCCCTTTATTAAATATTCCATTTCACTTGGGTTAAGGCTAGAAGGGATACATATGGCGCTACTGGGCATGCGCACATCAATACAGTGTAATTTTTGTCACACTGTACAACAATAATTAATATTTTTTGCATTATTGTAAGGGGTAGGTTTAGGGTTGGGGTAGGTGTAGACGTTAATAAAAAACAATCTAATAGGTAGAAAATTACATTTCATTGTCAGTTGTCCTGTCGGAGCTGTATCCCTTCTAGCCACAACCTTTCACTTGGAAATACATCATAACACTGAAGTCAGTTGCAACTTCCGATTCACGGGTACTTTACTATTCATATTTTTCAAGGTATTGAAGTTAGAAATCAAATTCCTGTATCATGACCACTAATTCACGTACTTTGTCAATAAAATAAAAGGGGGTTTTATTCAAAGTAGCTATTATCCACATAGGTCTTTGATGTGAATGAATAGTTTTTGGTAATTAATTAAATATCGCCGGCTAAAAAATAACTAGTAACTAGTACTCTGAGTAGTTTTTGAGAAGAGTACTTTGTACTTTTACTTAAGTACTGTTTTGGCACCAGTACTTTTACTTGTAATTGAGTATTATTTCAGCTATGTAACAGTACTTGTACTTAAGTACAAATTTTCAGTACTCTTTCCACCACTGCCTATAGCAGAGAATGGGTGGAATTGTTCCTCAGGGGATCTATAGTGCATCTGATGCGATACTGTGGCTGACGGCTACATGGTTAGAATTTCATCTCTAATAGTATCGATCTTGGAAGTAAAGAAGTTCATAGTCATTACTGCTGTGCTGCTGGGGAATGTCTGTGTCTGTTGATGCTTTATTTTCGTTAATTTAGCCACTGTATTGAATAAATGTCTGGGGTTGTGTTTATTTTCTTCTAAGAGAGACGAAAAGTAAGCAGATCTAGCAGTTTTTAGAGCTTTTCTATAAGTAGAAGTACTTTCCTGCCATGCAATACAAAATACCTCTAATTTTGTTTTCTTCAAGCTGCGCTCCATTCTCCGGGCTGCTCTCTTTAAGGTGCAAGTGTGCTCATTATACCACAGTGTCGGACTGTTTTCCTTAATCTTCTTAAGGTGTAAAGGAGCAACCGTCTCTAAAGTGCTAGAAAAGAGAGAGTCAATAGTTTTCCCAGTCTTTGAAGCATATATGCTACATTACTTCTTTTATTTATTTATTTATTTATTTTGTTCAGTCGTTTAATTTAGGTGTGTATTTAAATTTTTTCTGCCCTTTTTAATGATTTAATTTATAAAATAATAATAAAAAAAGAGTAATAATGTGTACAATAAAGTACAATCAAATCCTTATATTATTATCACATTGCACTTGAATAAAGTTAAAGGTGTAATCTGCCGATTGTCCTGCAGGTGACCACATAAATCTGTCTTCTTACGATGCACTTAAGGCTTTACGATTACTCCAGAGCACTCATAGATCTACGATGATTTTCAAGTGCTACTTAAGTTACGATGCTTTTGGGAAACAGACCGTAATATTAAGATCAGTCGTACGATCGTTTTTACGAACTTCTTAGGCTTACGAAGCTTTTGGGAAACGCAGCCCTGAACAATGCCTGAAACTTTGTATTACGAGCACTTCCTGTGTTTATTTGCCTCTTTAAGATGAATGGCTTGTTGTATTACGATTACTCCAGAGCACTCGTAGATCTACGATGATTTTCAAGTGCTACTTAAGTTACGATGATTTTGGGAAACAGACCGTAATATTAAGATCAGTCGTACGATCGTTTTTACGAACTTCTTAGGCTTACGAAACTTTTGGGAAACGCTACCCTAGAATGTTTTCCTCAAAAACCTTAATTTATTTTTAACTGAAGAAAGTAAGACATGGATATCTTGAATGACATGGGGGTGAATAAATTATTAGGATTTTTTTTTATTCTGGAAGTGAACTAATCCTTTAAATCCTACCGTTAGGGTAGGTGTAGTGTCTTGTTCTGCTCTATGAGACTGCGGGAAAATGATAATTAAGTCTGCTGTCACATTCACAGTTATAGTGCCCTCCAGCCCTTCATGTATCTCACACACTTTCTTTTCACCACTTACTATGTCTGTCTCACCCACACACATGCCCACGCATACCTACTTTTAAACTTATTTTTATGTGAAAACACACTTGAATCTTTCCTTATTTACATTTATATGATCAGATTTACTCTCCTATGGTGGCTATGTAAATTTGCACTTTCTGAAATACCTTATTGCTGGGAATACATTTGCAGTGGCTGAAAAATAATAATGCTGCCCTCCAGGAACAATCCACATCTAAGTTAAGTTCTTCTTCCCTCCTCATGAATTTGGTAATAACAAATTTGTTTATGTAGACCCAGCTGGAGCCCCATAAGGGTTTTTTGAGCCCTCTATCTTCAAATCAAAATGGACTCTACACTGAATAGTCAGGTGGGGTGATTTTGAGTTCCAGAGAAACCTGATTTGGACTCTCAATCCCCAGACACACTGTAATACACTTCTCAAATCCCCCATCGAAGGACCTGCTGAATCTATGTTTTGCATTCATGCGACACGCTCACACTGTGTCTGAGTGAGAAGGGACCTGGCAGCACACTTATGGTGTGGGGAAATTGGAGACAGAACCCAGTTCAGGTGCAAATTGCTTTCTGCCAACACATTGGCAATGCCAATCTTTATTTCTGAGACTAAGGAGCCTAGTCTCCAATTTTTATGTGGGAATGTGACACTGAGTGAAATGCAGATATGGAATATTGTAAAGACTCTCCAAGTGAAACCTGACACTACAATCAGGCAATAAGAAATTGATTTTCCTCCTAGCTGCTTACTTTGACTAGTTGTAGATTGGAGGTGTAGGTGGGCTACAGGTGGGGTGCTCTTATGCCACTGTCCTTGAGATGCAAAATTGTTTAAGAAATATACGCATGCTCATACTTAAACCCTAAACACACACACATACACACACTCATTTATCAACATCTCACCTGTACTTTTACTTGCTGGCACCCCCTCTGGACTCTCACTATACTGGCTTCTAGAAAGGAGGGAGTTAAGGTTCATAATATAGCAATTACGATCAGAGTTCTAGAAGCCAAACTGTTAACCACTCCAGGCGGCCCAACATCTGCACAACACAGGCACAATAAATGTGAGGATTATAGTAATGTCCTGTAGGACAGTCACCAATATCATGCCACATTGTCCTAAGAACATGTTGTGAATTTAAATTTCTAGTTCAGTAAATGTACAAAGTATTTGAATGTAAAACACGTACACTCTAAAAAACGTTGGGTTATTTACTGTACCCAATATCTGGGTTAACATGGTGGGTCGTTTTGCTGGGTTATTCCTATGTTTCTTGGGTTATTTCTATAACAACGCAACCAGTTGGGTTAAAATGTTTAATTCCAATGGTCGATCGGTGCAACTGCGACAGATGATACAGCAGTAAATTAATATGTGTGCGTTATGTTGGTTTTTTTTGTTACAAAGTGTCTTTAAGACACAGTAATATTGCTGTTTTTCCTACGAGTATGTTTACATCTCCCCTGTCGACTGATATTTTAATCCGTTATCTGCACTCTTGACTTGACTAACGACATGAGCGCTCTGAAGCCGATCAATTTCAAACCTATAAAAAACGGTTTCCTTACTTTTTCTGTTCGTCTCGACAGTTTTGGGGAAAATTTTACATATATTTCAGATATTTGGCCAACGCGCTTGTCTTGAAGACCAGGAGCCTCTTCATCCAGTGTCGCGTCCACTCTGAGTGAAGGTATGTCATCTTTTTATTCAAAACTACATGTCCTTTCGTCTGGAAATTACAGTGTAAAATTAAAACACTTCGAAACACACAGAAATGAAACGCTTTATCTCTGGAAAGTTGCTGGTTACCAGAGCAATCGTGTAGTGATTATTTTTCACCGACAGAGGGCGCTGTGACCTACGCTGATTACACGCGCCGCTACTTCAGACATGAAGAACTGAACATGGAAGAGAGCGGAGCATTATTATCATTAATTATCAAAAGACACCCTTATCGGTTTCAAGGTATAGTCACATAATAACCGTTCTTGTTAAATAAAATTAATACTGTTTGTATGTACTATATAATAGGGTCTGAACAGGATGCTGGATTTTACACAATTTCTAACGTTAATAAAAGTTCCACTGTCAAAACCCCATACGTCTTAACTATACCACTTGGGAGAAAGTACACCCCGAATCAATATGGATAAATGATAATACAACTAAATAATTGGACATGCAACAATTACATTTTGAGAATGTAATTACATTTTATGCTCAAAAAGAGGCTTAAATGCAAATAATAAGGCTAATTAAAGATCCATTTCCAAAAGCACAAACATATAATTGTCACGAATCCGGTCCATTAACTTCCGTCTGCTCGCCACCAGAGGTTACTCTTCCACTACTATGGACTCTTGCACCACACCACTGTTGCACTTCACCCGGACTACAGTTCCCATCATCCACTGCACTGATTACACACACACAGTTGATTGCTCACAGCTGTAATCAATCACACATTCCCTATATAACACTCACTCTGATCCCTTCCCAGGGCCGAGTATTGTATAGCGTATATCACTCACCTAGCGATAGCTACTCTACGGAGCCCGTTAGTTTTCATAGCCTTACCTTAGTCTCGCCTTGTCTGTTTTCTCGTATCCTGATCTTTGCCTGTGTACCTCGGATTCCCCCTCTCGTCTTGCCCTATTTCAGATACTGTTTGCCCCTGCCTGGACCTTTGCATTGTACTTGGATTTACCCCTCTAGTCTCGCCCTGTTAATTCTGTTCGCCGATCGTAGACCCACGCTAGCCCTAGGAATATTCTTGTGTCTTGCCCTCTATATACCCGTTGCCATTATCTCTGACCCTTGCCTGTCTCTAACCATGTCTATGAATAAAACCTTGCATTTGGATCCGCACGTCTCATATCTCGTCAGCCCCGTAACAATAATCACATTTGAAAAGTTAAAACAGTTTGTATTGTATTTACACTGCACGTAACAGTTTGTGAAAATGAAAATATTAAGTACACTAAAAATTGGTTTAAAATATTTGCTAAAGGATTAATTCACCCAAAACTAAAACTTTATCACTTATGTTATTCCACATCTCCATGAGTTTTTTTTTCTGCTGTACACAAAATATATTTTACTTTCATAGTATGAATAAATACACATTCTTCAAAATCTACTTTTGTGTTCAATAGAACACAGAAACTCATACCGGTTTGGAACAACTTGAGGGTGAGTAAATGATGACAAAAGTTTCATTTTTGGGTGAACTATCCCTTTGAGAAAAATCACACAAACAAGAGCACTGTGAAGGTATCTTTAAATAACTGAGTTAAGGCTGCTTGTGCCTGCTCAAAATTCTCTGTATAGCAATGCAGCATTAAACAGTATGTAAAGACACATAAAAGCTACTTTCAGAAGTGCATCTGTGCCATCTTTGTAATGAGGGGCAGACAGGTGATGGGGATAACTAATAACAAGGAACAGGTGATACTAATAATGTGAAAAGGAACTGGAAGGACCAAATAAGGAAAACAGGAACTCAACAGGAACATACACGTGACAGATCGCCCCCCTCCCGGACGGCGCGTCCCGTGCCGTAACAGTACCATCGGGGGGGGGTGGCGGGCGCCCTGGATCAGGAAGCCATGGCGGAGCAGGCAGTCCGGGTTGCCATGGCGGAGCCGGGGGCTCGGTTTGCCATGGCGGAGCAGGGGACTCGGGTTGCCATGGCGGAGCCGGGAATTCAGGAGCCCTCCGTGGGCTTAACAGGGAATCAGGAGCCCTCTCTGGGCTTAACGGAGAATCAGGAGCCCTCCCTGGGCTTAACGGGGAAACAGGAGCCCTTCCTGGGCTTAATGGGAAATCAGGAGCCCTTCCTGGGCTTAACGGGAAAACAGGAGCCCTTCCTGGGCTTAACGGGAAATCAGGAGCCCTTCCTGGGCTTAACGGGGAATCAGGAGCCCTCCGTGGGCTGAACGGGGAATCAGGAGCCCTCCGTGGGCTGAATGGGGAAACAGGAGACCTTCCTGGGCTTAACGGGGAATCAGGAGTCCTCCGTGGGCTACACTCAGGAACAGGAGCCCTTCCTGGGCTGAACTGGGGATCAGGGTAGTGCTGATGTGGTGCTGGCACTGGAGGGTGCTCTGGAGGAGCAGGCACAGAAAAGCGCTTTCGAGGAGCTGGCACCGGAGTGAGTCTTGGGACTGGAGCAGACACTGGAGTGAGCTCTGGAGGGCGCTTACGAGGAGCAGGCACTGGGGCTGGAACCAACACTGGGGCCTCATGAACGTATGGCGGGCTTGCCATATTAATGTTCAATGGGCTTGCCATATTAATGTCAGGCGGGCTTGCCACATTAACGTCCGGCGGGCTTGCCACATTAGCGTCCGGCTTACTTGACTCGGGAAAGGCCGGCAGATGGGTCCCGGATCGGGATCGCTCTCCAGACAGACACCGGATGACTGCCTCCTTCCAGCCGAGGTTGGTGGTGTCTGGGAGCTCCGCGGGACCATGGTAGGTTATCCCGATCCGGAACAGC
>NW_015655588.1:274856-275769 GCF_001515625.1 Sinocyclocheilus rhinocerous | reverse complement strand
GCCGAGGTTGGTGGTGTCTGGAAGCTCCGCGGGACGATGGTAGGTTATCCCGATCCGGAACAGCGTCACGAGGGTTTCTACTTCTAGGGAGCTGGCTAGGGCGAGTGGCACGAACGCCCTCGTGTAGAGAATCGGGTCGGGGTTCGCCTCAGTCACGGCAATTAACATCGATCGTTCCTCCATTTGGCCGGGGAGAAACGAACAGGAACACAAAACAAAACACTATTCAAAAAACGAAAAACAAACACGGGTAGAGGGGGTGCCGCTTACTGTCACTTTTAGGTCTGGAATTCTGTCACGGTCGGTGGTAGTGTGAAGCACGGAGCGAGGAACGAGGAGACCAGGAATACAAAACGAAGGAGTTTAATTCAATCACGGGGAATCACACAAAGCACAAAGAGTTGACATTGACATACAATTCCAGACAAGGGAGAACTGAACGGGCTAGAACTAAATAGAGCAGATAACGAGGGGCAGACAGGTGATGGGGATAACTAATAACAAGGAACAGGTGATACTAATAATGTGAAAAGGAACTGGAAGGACCAAATAAGGAAAACAGGAACTCAACAGGAACATACACGTGACAGTAGTTCTTCACACACACAGTCAGGATTGAGCTAAAATAGGTTACATCTCCATGTGACATTATTATGAATTATTAGAAGTCTGCACACTCAAACTCACTTTGAGTAGAGACCAATTCAGTGATATTTAAGTCTTTAAATTTAAGTCTTGCTCCGAATACATTATTGAGGCAGTGAGTTGTTAACTGCTGTAATCGAATATTGATGTCAAGTCTTCCAGAAATAGTTTTCAGCATTTGAAATGTGTTAATGGGAGAATGAGAGTGGTCCTCTAGCCTGCTCTTTGATCACAGAAGAATATTAATCTCAACACCCAAGCACTCCCC
>NW_015655588.1:273042-274562 GCF_001515625.1 Sinocyclocheilus rhinocerous | reverse complement strand
TCGGGCCTGCTCTTTTATCACAGAAGAATATTCATCTCAACACCCAAGAACTCTCTTTACCCTTCCCCCAGTCATGCTGCATCGCCCTGCTCATGCTGGGCATCACCATTTATTACTTACACATATATACACATGCATTACTGCTCGCTGGCCCACCTGAGCGCATTTGTCATCACCGTTCCACATTCATTCCCTCACTGATGGAAAAACTCGCACCAATATGCAAAAAAGACAGAAAAGGTAAATGTGTGTTGCCTGGGCAACAGCGAGGTTATTTCCAAACGCTGATGGAAATTAATGTCATGTGCCAAGCTGCTCTGTCCTCAGGAAAATTAGAAAAATAGGGAGGGGGAATGTATATATGTGTGTGTATGTGAGAGAGACAGAACGTGAGTAATAGAAAGAGTGAGAGTGGGGGAACAGAGAAGGGAGGGACGAAAGTACAAAGAGAAAAGAAAAGAAAGAGCAAAAGGAGGAGAGAAATCACATTTCTCCTTGTGTTCCTTAAGGGCTTCTTGCCGTTCTTCAAAGGAGGCAGAGCAATTCACCATTTCATTAGGCTCTCTGTGCAGCCCCCATCAATTTCCTACCTTATTTGTTTATGCACAGCATGGAAACATACCCCCCTGGATGGGCCACAGTATGACTAACAAGCAGCTTCAAAGATTGGATATTGTTTTGATCACTAATCTGCTCTTCTGCATGAAATACCATCTCACTGCCATTGTGCTATTTTGATCATGTGAAATGGTCAAATATAGGAATTTTGTGACAAGATAGAAGACAAGGAGATGTGTTGCACTGCGTGAGGCAAATGGTGGTCACACCAGATACTGACTGGTTTTCGGAACCCCCGGACCCCCCAATATAGTAAAACTGCACATTTTAGAGTGGCCTTTTATTGTGGCCAGCCTAAGGCACACCTGTGCAATAATCATGCTGTCTAATCAGCATCTTGATATGCCACACCTGTGAGCTGGATGGATTATCTCGGCAAAGGAGAAGTGCTCACTAACACAGATTTAGACAGATTTGTGAACAATATTTGAGAGAAATAGGCCTTTGTGTACATAGAAAAAGTCTTAGATCGTTGAGTTCAGCTCATGAAAAATGGGAGCAAAAACAAAAGTGTTGCGTTTATAACTTTGTTCAGTGTGATGGCTCCTCCGGTCGAGGGCAGCCGGCAACGAGTCCCCCGTTCCCTGCTCCTCCCCAAACATGGCGGACGGCAGCAGGCTCAAGCCTCCTGGCGAACGGGGCCGACTCCTCCGCTCCCTCACGGACGGCAGCCGTCCCTCCACATCCCAGGCGGCCGGCAGCGAGTTCATCTGCCCCCCCAGCAACTCCCGCCAGCCCACCGCCTCGAGCGTCCATGGCGGCAGACTACTCCGCCATGCTCGATGGCACCGCGGATTCACCACAGCGGCGAGGGATCTCTGGTAGCGTGTCCCTCCTTCCTTCTGGGTTTCGGCACCAATGTAACACAGTTTGTAGATCGGGAAGAAGGAGGCGGGAACCGG
>NW_015655588.1:264344-272658 GCF_001515625.1 Sinocyclocheilus rhinocerous | reverse complement strand
CGGATTCACCGCAGCGGCGAGGGATCTCTGGTAGCGTGTCCCTCCTTCCTTCTGGGTTTCGGCACCAATGTAACACAGTTTGTAGATCGGGAAGAAGGAGGCGGGAACCGGCGAACATTTGAACAGAGCTCCTCCGTGGGACTCAAGACCGATGAGTGGCGCAGGTGTCGCGCATTAGCATTTACTCCACCGGCCTCGCTCCATTCCCATGGCTCTCGGCCCCGCCCTTCTCGTCACAAACACCCAGATTTTTGACTGTAGAGGAAGTAACAGTACATCCGTCTAGTTGCAAGTTGTAATCCAAGAGATTCTGTGTACTGTTTTTGGTCCAATAAATAATATCTCTGTCTTATCCGAATTTAATAAGAGAAAATTATTGGTCATCCAATCTTTTACATTTTTAACACACTCTGTTAGCTTAGATCATTTAGAAGTTTCATCTGGTCTTGTTGAGATATATAGTTGAGTATCGTCAGCATAACAGTGGAAACTAATCCCGTATTTTCTAATAATATTACCAAGGGGCAACATGTATATTGAAAATAGCAGAGGACCTAGGACAGATCCTTGTGGCACTCCATATTTTACTGGTGATAATTGAAATGACTCCCCATTTAAATGAACAAAGTGGTAGCGATCGGACAGATAGGACCTAAACCATCTTAAAGCCTGCCCGTGAATACCTGTATAGTTTTGTAATCAACCTATGAGTATGTCATGATCTATAGAACTATTATCTGTGATCATTTCATTTACAATAACTGCTTTGTGTGTGAGTGATCTAATGTTTAGGACCCCAAACTTAAAAAATTGCTTTTGTTCATTTATTTTAAATTTTTCTGGTTTAATCACGATCAGATTTTTTCTAGATCCTGCATTCAATTTATGTTTTGACCTCACTATTCGGGGAATAGAAACAGTCTTCATAGATTGGACAGCGCAAGTACTTCTATCATTTAAGCGGGTAGAACAAAAGCCATCATAACAGTTATTTGAGAATTCGCTTACTAGTCATATGGAGCGTAGCGTCCTGGAGATGTTGTCCGACAGGAGTTCCGCTCCGACTCTGCTGGGGTGCAGGCCATCAGCGCGAAAAAGCCTAGGACGCTCCCAGAAAAGAAATTATTAACAAAAAGCAGTTTCTGTTATTTACACCATGACAATAACCATTCATTTAAAGCAAAAAGTCTACTGAACATTTCTGAATGACATTGACATTGCAAATATGCAAATATGAACAATAACCCAGAGTTTAGCAATGTACAGTCTGAAACGTATGAATACCCAGGCTTAATTGTTAATCGCAGGTAAAGTATGAGCAGTGTGAAAATTGAACCAATAAGATAACCCATAATTCCTTTTTTCCCAGGGTTTAGAATGACCAAGTGTTGAAAATGTCAAGTGTGAAAAGCCCATATCTGTGTTAGACTATCATTTTATTTGGCATTAACTAAAACCAGGCATTTTTAGTTCCCAGATAATAAGTTTAATATCATATCTTATCTTTAATAATATCATATAATCATATCATTTAATATCATATCTCTCATATCTTTCTGATTAATTCTGTTTGTTTTTTTTGTCACACATGGTAATATATTTGTAGTATGTTTGTATTTACAAACATTTATCATACTGACCATACTCAACTGTTAATGGTACAGGCCAGGGCTATAGTCTATAGCAGTGGTTTTCAACCTGTGGGCCGCTATTGCAGGGGGGCCGCCAATTACTATTAAAACAAATAATAATATTGTTAATATATGTAAAAATGTTTAAGTCATAACATAATATCATAATTTCATATATATAATTAATTAACAAAAAATAAATATTAAACTGTTACTTTGCTTCCACTATTCGAGCTCGCTGATTGGTTTAAGAATAAACCGCCAATTCTAAAATATTTTTGCTGCATATGCTACAGAACAACAGATTAAAACATGGATAAATGGCTGGAAAAGGGGTCGCTGAAAAGAACAAATGCAGATGTTTCTCCATCTACAAGTAAGCCCGACACTGAAAAGACTCAAAATAAATCTAAAAGAAAATACAGTAGTGACTATCTAGCGCTAGGCTTCACGTGTGTGGGAGCGGAGAACAAGCAGCTACCACTCTGCGTTGTTTGCTCAGAAGTCTTATCAAATGAAGCTTTGAAACCGAGCAAACTACGATGGCACTTGGAGACTAAACCCAGTGAATATGTGTCCAAGCCTATTGAGTTTTTTGAGAACAAAGGCTGTTAAAATAGTCAATTTCATAAAGACTAGGCCCCTTCAGTCACGTTTGCTTCGACTTCTCTGTGAAGAAATGCGAAGTGATCATGTTCAGCTTCTTTTACACACTGAGGTACGATGGCTTTCACGAGGCAGGGTGCTTACTCGTCTCTTCGAATTACGCAACGAAGCACAGATTTTTTTTATCCGAAAAAAATGTCCCCTTTCGGACCGCCTCAGTGATTTTGAGTGGCTTGCAAAATTGTCCTACCTCTCTGATATTTTCAATCACCTAAATGGAGTGAACTTGAGTCTTCAAGGCAAATCAGTGACAGCGTTTCAAGTCCAAAATAAAGTCGAAGCCACAATAAAGAAACTGGACATGCGGACCGGGCGAATTAGCAAATCAAACTCCGAATTGTTTGAGAATTTGTCGCATTTTTTGACAGAAGAAGCCATGAGCCTACCTGCCTCAGTTACAAAGCTGATTGAAGAGCATCTCCAAGGTCTGAAGAGCCAGTTGCGCGACTACTTCCCATCTCCAGATGTTCAGGTTACCTGGATTGAAAGTCCTTTTGTAAATTTGTGTGATGAAGCCGTCGCAAGTTTAAGTGCAAAAGAGCACGACAGCCTTATTGACTTATCTTGTGACAGTGCTTTAAAATTAACGTTTTCTCAAAAATCTTTCTCAGATGTGTCTTGGATGAGGCTGTTAAAATAGTCAATTTCATAAAGACTAGGCCCCTTCAGTCACGTTTGTTTCGACTTCTCTGTGAAGAAATGGGAAGTGATCATGTTCAGCTTCTTTTACACACTGAGGTACGATGGCTTTCACGAGGCAGGGTGCTTACTCGTCTCTTCGAATTACGCAACGAAGCACGGATTTTTTTATCCGATTCAAAATGTCCCCTTTCGGACCGCCTCAGTGATTTTTAAATCATTTAAAATTAACGTTTTCTCAAAAATCTTTGATGGATTCATACTCTCTCCGAGTATCCTGATCTTTCTGACAAAGCTCTGAGGTTTCTGATGCCATTTCCGACAACATATTTATGCGAAGCTGGATTTTCTGCATTGGTGGCACTCAAGACAAAATACCGGAATAAGCTTAACGTCGAGCCTGATCTCCGCTTGCAACTTTCTTCACTTCAGCCCGACATACAGCAATTAATAAATGCTACACAACACCAACCTTCGCATTAAGTAAGTGACAAAGATTGTAGTTTATGAGGCCAGAAGGTTTTTTATTTATTTATTTATTTATTTTCTTGCATGTTATCCATTAAGTTTGTGTCATGGCTGTTGTTTTCAGATTATTCACACAATGCAAATTAAAAATGGGTTTAAACTAAAGGTTGTTGGACTCAATATAGTGTTCCTTACAACTTACCAAACTTACCAGGAATCGTGTTTCGTGTTTTTTTTGTTTTTTTTCATGTCGTCCAGCCTAAAAACATATATAGTTTTTGTCAGTGTTTATTTAAAAGCATCCAGTTATGCAGAATATAAGATGGTAAATATTTAATTGATGAGTTGTCAATGCAATAGGGTATGATTTTACCAAAAAAATTAACATATTGACATAAACGATAACTGCAAATCTGTGTTTCTCTGCCAGACTCCCAGTTCACAAGTTGTAATTACGAGTTCTACGAGGATGTGAACGATGTTTACAAGTTGGAATCTCGTAATTACGGGAATTCCGATATGGCGTGAATGCACCTTTTTTGCCACTCAGAGGGCGGAACCGCAGTCACTCCGGCCGACGGTGACATCACGTGCATACCCTATATAGGCTATATGGGAGGAGACTGGACTTTAAAAGAGCACCCAAAGCACAGCTACAGTTACAGCTACAGTTGTGCCACAAACGAACCAACAACTACTTTTTTTGTCTTTGCTCTGAAGTATATTGTGGAAACGTGTATATAGTTTTGGAGATCTTTTGTGTTGGTGTTTTTTTTTCTTCCCCTTCTTCACTTGTAAATACTTTGTACTTCGTGGTTGTTTCATGCTACCTCACTGTAAATAAACACCACCATTGCAACGTAGTGCATCTGCGAGTTGGGCCATTTTCAACATCTCTGACAGTTACCACATCCAGGAAGTGGGCAGTATCAGGATTGGACCTGTTTTTTCATGTGTTTCAGTTCCTGTTTTGCCTTATTTGGTCATGTTCCTGTCCTCGTTTAGTTTGATTATGTTCCATTGATGTCACCTGTGTTCCCCAATTATCCCCAGTATTTAAGTTCCTGTTTGTTCAGTCTTCCTTTGTCTGGTCTACTTGTTATCTACTCCTTGTGAATGTCATCCCTGTGCTCTGTCTCCCTATTTGATGATTAAAGACTCTTGTATTTCTCCACGTCTCCTCGTTCCTCCCAGTGAATTGTGACAGAAGACCAGACCAACACAGTTACCTCCGTGCTTTCCCTTCCGTTTGTTTTCTCGTTTTTCTCTCAGTGTTTTTGTTTCCGTTGTGTTTCCTGTTATGGATCCCTTCACCCGCCCGGAATTCCTCCTCCTCCTGCTGGAGCAGGGTGATAGATCTCTCGAGGACCATACGAGACTATTCCAGCTGCTAGCAAGTACCACCAGCTACCCGGACGACGCGCTGATGTCCGAAGATGGTCCTCGAGAGGATTTCGTCGCCTTCGTAGAGTGGACTCTGGTGAGAAATGGGTTGCCATCCAGCACCTGCCCCGTGCATGATCTTGTCAGATCCACTCCAGACCCAGTGCCCAGCCCACAATCTCCCAGCAGTGTGAAGCATCAGCCCAAGCCCACTGATAACGGAGAGCCAATTCCCGCCGCGATCGACGAGCCAGCGCAAAGCCGAGCGACTGAGCGGAGGATGACCCCGGACGTGGAGCTCAATCCGTCAGACCAGGTGCAAGAGCCGGCGACAATGCCAGCCACGAGGGAGAAACGGACAGTGCGAGTGCGGAAAGAAGCTCTGCCCCCTGCACCGCAGCTGAGGGTGAGCAGAGTATGGCGTGGCGAATGTGCCACACCGAAGAGGAGAGGGCTCCAGTCCCCGAATCCAGTCCAGAGCGCCCTCCAGTGCCCGCTCCTCGAAAGCGGCCTCCAGTGCCCACCCGGCTCCGCCTTGGTCGGGCGTCGACCCGCCATCGCCTCAGGACACCGTCCCACTGGCTCCACTGGGCTCCTTTCTCCCGCCAGCTCCACCTTGGTCCTCAGTCGCTATGGCTCCGCCACGGATCTCACTGGCTCTTCCCTCCTTCGTCACCTCCCTGGTCTCTGTCTGCCGGCCCCCTCCCGGGTGTCCGTCCTCCTCCTGAGCCTCCTCCTTAGTTCCCACCCATTCCCCCCACTCTGTTGTTCTACAGTGCAAGGACGCACCTTCCGGGAGGGGGCGAAATGCCAGGATTGGACCGGTTTGTCATGTGTTTCAGTTCCTGTTTTGCCTTATTTGGTCATGTTCCTGTCCTCGTTTAGTTTGATTATGTTCCACTGATGTCACCTGTGTTCCCCAATTCTCCCCAGTATTTAAGTTCCTGTTTGTTTAGTCTTCCTTTGTCTGGACTACTCGTTATCTACTCCTTGTGAACGTCATCCCTGTGCTCTGTTTCTCCCTATTTGATGGTTAAAGACTCTTGTATTGTGAATTCACCGCATCTCCACGTTCCTCCCAGTGAATTGTGACAAGCAGTCAAACCTACTTTTCTACAGTAAGAAAGAAAATAAGGCCAGTTGTTACTGTTTAATGTTCTGTTATGTTGTAGTTTTTTTTTATTTGTAGTCATTTTGGTGAAGATCTGAGCTTTCGCTTAGATTGAGCTTGAGATATGTCACATTGCTCACAAGGTAATTACAATGTAAATGCTAGGTAGTCTCTTTTTTCTTGCACTACCTGTCAACATTACCATGCTAATGTGTGATATTTCTAATTAATTCATCCAAATATTTGTTGTTGTTGTTTTTGATCTGCTAAATATATAGCTGGTAGAAAACTTTGTTGTACATACAAATTACTGCAGTTTTTAGGTGTTAACGTGGCACCACAAGCTCATTTTCCTTCAAATGTGACCCTGGAGCTCAAAAGCAGTCTTAAGTCGCTGGGGAATATTTGTAGCAATAACCAAAAATACGTTGTATGGGTCAAAATTATCAATTTTACTTTTATGCCAAAAATCATTAGGATATTAAATAAAGATCATGTTCCTTGAAGATATTTTGTAAATTTCCTACTGTAAATATATTAAAACTTAATTTTTGATTAGTAATATGCATTGCTAAGAACTTCATTTGGACAACTTTAAAGGCAATTTTCTCAATATTTTGATTTTTTTGCACCCTCAGATTCCAGATTTTCAAATAGTTGTATCTCAGACAAATATTGTCCTGTCCTAACAAACCATACATCAATGGAAAGCTTATTTTTGGTCTGGTTTTGTGGTCCAGTGTCACAAATGACAAATCAAGATTAGGGATCATTACCAGTGAACAATGATTTCTTTGCACAATATTATGATATGACCTCAAAAAATTTTCTACCATAGTGCATGATTTGTAAAATAATACATTTTGACACTTTCGTCATGTAACCAGCTCCATATGTTTGGCTTTTCTGATGCAGAAAACTTGCTTGGTAGCTCACCAGTTACAGCGTTGCACTTGTTATGCAGGGCTCTCCATAAAATCCTGTAAAAGTCCAATTATTGCTGCATTTCATTTACCTCAGAAGTCAGATATTGGAGCTGGGAATGATGTTATAACAGTCACAAGCCTGTTATAGGGCTCATTCTCTTCCTCACCACTAGGGGCACTAGAGGGCAACATGTTTTTGTATAAAGCATGCCATATGGTAGAAGGAGTGAGTGCAGGAGGCCTGGGAAATGGAAGGGGGTGGTTGACAACACTGGACTGTGACTGGAGCATTGATGGAAGGAAGTGACGGTAGTACTGGAAGTGATCCAGAGATGGAGGAAGAATGTAGCGGTAGGAGTTCAGGAGCAAATGATTGGAGTAAAATTGTTAATCGTAAAAGAAAGAAAAGTTGTAGACAAGAATCGGGAACTGACAGTGAAAAAGACAATATGCTGGTACGGACAAGCAAGGAGGATTTCAAGGTACTGATGAAGTTTGCATATGATTTTGTGATCAATCCAGTAAAATTGACCAAAGCAATAAAGAAAGCAGTAGGTGACGTAGAGAGTGCCAAGACTTTGAGAAATGGGAATATTATAATTTTCTGTAAAAATGAAAAACAACAGAAAGTGGCACAGGGCATAAAATCAATGCTAGGTCAATCGGTGAGTTGCACAGTACCAAGTAAGAGAGTTTGGTTAAGGGGAGTAATCTATGGAATTCCAATTGATGTATCTTCCGAATCAATAAAGAGCAACATACGGTAAATCACTTCCGCGAGAGGAAAACAGATTTACACGCGAGGAAACGGGAGCCCGTGAGCTCATTTCAAACCCTCGCGCGCGCGTGCGTGACGTTCTCTGCGCGCAATACAAGCACTCGCTGGCGCATGATCATTCCCCACATCCTCGCGCTCGATCTTCCCTCACCTGCTTGCGCGAACACTTTTATTTTTGTCAGTCGTGGGGCGGGGGTTGCTGTTTTAATTGTAACCTCAAATGTCATTGGTTATTCCTCTTTTCCGGAAGTCAGTATTGGACGCCTGTTATAAGATGATTTATAATTCTCTTGACTTAAGACATGGCATCAGTGGACCAGATACATGTGAGTTATCGTTTCATTTGCTTGTTTTATTTATTTATTTTTTCTTTATTTAATGTAATTTAATGCATTGTTCATAGAGTAGATATTTTTCAGATACTTTATTAATAGGAAGTCTTCTGTTTACTAGTGATTGCAGTCTTGTGATGATAAGAGATACACATATGAACCCTTTTTAAAGACTGTAATGATGCACGCACACACACACACACACACATACACACACACATACATGCATACATATAGGCTATATATAAAGCTATAGGAATGATAGTAAAGTTTTCAAAATGTGTTTTATCTTTAATCTTGTAAATAGATACAACATTGTAATATTTGAAGGTTTGGTCAGTCTGTGTGTCTGCTATCAAAATCAGTCCATTCACGATGAT
>NW_015655588.1:242982-249960 GCF_001515625.1 Sinocyclocheilus rhinocerous | reverse complement strand
GCCTCTTTGTGGAATTCGGCTCTTTGGGTTGTTCAACACCAATCTGATCGAATCTTAAAGTGTCTGATTCGCTCTGATACCCTACATATATCCCCCCTTGGGTCGGCGATGTGTTGAGTTGGAGACATCGGCGAGCGCTGGAGAAACAAAGGCAGAAGAAGCAGACAAACACAGCAAACAACAAGACAACACCTCCATGATAGTTACTGTACTGGTTCAGGGCATCAGGTTAGTAGGGTACAGGCGGTTTAAGTTCAATTAGTCAATATAGTTTAGTACATTGAGGATAGTTTAGATCATTTTAGAAATTGTTGTTCTAATTTGTTCCAGTATGTTGATTCATCAATCAAATTTTGTGGTTAACTTTGTTTGGTTATTCTAGTTTGTCTTAATTTAAAACGTTTACCGTTAATTTTCTATTAACATAATTTGCCATGAAATTAATTGACCTATCGTGCATGGAGCTCTCTGGCTTCCATTCAGTTTAGAATTACTGGCGGATATTAGGTGTGGTGAGTCAATCCTAATATCAGACCTTTGACCCTTGCAGGGTGTCTAGGAGTGTTACCTACTAAAGAAAGAGGGAAAGGAAAAGGATAGGTAAAAGAAGAACAAAACAAAGCTGCTGTGGATTTTCCTAGCATGGCTTACAACTACTGTTAAGCTAGGATGTCATGTGCAGCTAGTGTGTCATGTATCTTAACTTAGTGTCAGGTGTTTTGTGAGGATAGCTGCATGTTTCTTTATGGTGGGTGCATGTAATTTTATGTTACGCTAAAATTAGGATATTCTACTTGTGGGAAGAATATGTTTGTTGAATGTGTTATCAGTAGATGTGGTTACCTCTGGGTGTAGGTAATGTTGTGTGTGTTAATGGTGTAGTGTATGTGTGGTCAGATCTGTTTCAGTCTGTGTTGTCTCCCCCCTTTTCTTGTATGTCAGTGAAGACTGGCTCTCTGCATCCTTGGCTTGGATGAAGGTGTGTCCATGATCTAATGGGGGTCAGTCCAGCCAGGCAGGAAGTTCTTTAGCAGACAGTCGGAGGTAGTTCGGCATGGCTGTGTGATGCTGGGGTGCAAAAGTTTGTCTCCTATGTTGCATTCCTCTTGTGATGTTGATTGGAAGAAACGTTTCCAGCAAGAAGATTCAAACACATACATACCAAATATGAATACGAACCATTAAGCTATTCAATAGTTATTAAAAATACATACACAATAAATGATTAAGACCTGATAAGTCACATGTAGGTTACATACATGATATGGAGTTATGCATGGAGATGATTAGTTGCTCAGGTCCTTTTAGTGTCATTTAGATGCATATTTACATGGAAATGCAGTTTCTGTGCCATTCTCTGAACATAAGGATACGTTCTGTGAAGACCAGAGAGGTTAAAATGTCTGTAAGGAATCTGCCTGTTCTTTGTCTTAGGTGGGGGGAGAAGTCAATCCAAAGAGCTCGTGATTGCCATCACTGGTTACCATGTGACGGTCACGCTGTGCATCTCTTTTGGCCATTATTCTTGATAACTTGCCCCAAAATTGACAATCTCCTTGGAATTGTCAATAAGTGTTCTTCTGTTTAAATGCTGTGAGCTACTCAAAGCTGCTAGTTGGTTCAGGCTTGGGGCCAGGATCTGATTTACGACATCCTGTGTCTTGGGCCTCTTGTGGAATTCTGGGCTCCTCAGGTTTCAGCCATGTTTGACCAAATCTTAGATTGTCTGATTCGGTCTGATATCCTACATACCCCCCTTCGATCGGAGATGTGTTGAGTTGAAGACATCGGCGAGCGCTGGAGAAACAAAGGCAGAAGAAGCAGACAAACACAGCAAACAACAAGACACCTCCATAACTGTTACTGTACTGGTGCAGGCATCAGGTTATTTAGGTACAGGTGGTAAAGTTCAATTAGTCAAACTAGTTTAGTAAATTGAATATGTTTTAATTCAATCTGGAAATTGTTCTAATTTGGTTCCGTACGTTGATTCGTCAATCAAATTTTGCGGATAACTTTGTTTGGTTCTTCTAGGTTGTCTTAATTTAAAACGTTTACCGTTAATTTTCTAGTAACATCATTTGCAATGAAATGAATTGACCTATCGTGCATGGAGCTCTCTGGCTTCCATTCAGTTTAGAATTACTGGCGGATATTAGGTGTGGTGAGTCAATCCTAATATCAGACCTTTGACCCTTGCAGGGTGTCTAGGTGTTTCACCTACTAAGGAAAGAGGGGAAGGAATCAGGATAGGTAAAAGAAGAACAAAACAAAACAAAACAAAGCTGCTGTGGATTTTCCTAGCATGGCTTACAACTACTGTTGAGCTAGGATGTCACGTGCAGCTAGTGTGTCATGTACCTTAACTTAGTGTCAGGTGTTCTACCTATTGTGAGGATGGCTGCATGTTTCTTCATGGTGGGCATATGTAACTTTATGTTACGCTAAAATTTGGATATTCTACTTGTGGGAAGAAAATGTTTGTTGACTGTGTTATCAGTAGATGTGGTTACCTCTGTGTTTAGGTAATGTTGTGTGTGTTAATGGTGTAGTGTATGTGTGGTCAGATCTGTTTCAGTCTGTGTTGTCTCCCCCCTTTTCTTGTATGTCAGTGAAGACTGGCTCTCTGCATCCTTGGCTTGGATGAGGGCATGTCCATGATCTAATGGGGGTCAGTCCAGCAAGGCAGGAAGTTCTTTAGCAGACAGTCGGAGCTAGTTTGGCATGGCTGTGTGAAGCTGGGGTGCAAACTTTGTCTCCTACATTGCATTTCTCTTGTGATGCCTTCTGGTTGTGGCAGACTTTCTGACCTTCTGTGCTTGGGTGGTTGCTGCTACACAGACAGGAATGTGGTTCTTGGAGTTGGAGTTAACTTGACAGTTTGTTAGTGAGCGGTGGGTGACTGAGGTGATGTTCTTTGGTACCTCAGAGTTTTCATCAACCGTTGGCCGTGAGAGACTTGCTCGTTCTGGGTGGTTGTTGAACAGGTGCTTGTCATCTCTGATGTGGTGTACCAGGTGATCACCGGCCTTCCGTTCTGTCGCTGGTCACAGCGAGCATGACTCAACTTTGTGGTCATCCATGTTCAGCTTTCCTTGAAGGAACTCTTTCATTTGTCTCATGACTTGTTCCATGTCGTCTGATGGTAAGCTGTCTTGTTCTTGTGCATACTCAGCACTGTGCATGTCTGAGTGGTGCTGAGGTGGGTTTTGTTGTCGCTTACCCACACGAGTTGCTCTTGGATGAGTCAGGCGATTACCTTTGGATGTCTGGTTAGGTTTCCAGTTGTTCTTATCTTTTGGGTTTCTTGAGAAGCGTGGCTGTTCCCATGGATTTTTCCAGTGGCTGGGCTGAAAGCTGTCGTGGACATGGGGGTCACGTTCTCTGTGCTCTTGATGGAAGACTCTGGTGTCGTGATGCCACTGGGTGTCGTCCAGTGCAAGGCTTGAGTCTTTGGTTACAGAGTTCAAGAGTGTGGATGTTTTGTTACCTTTCTTTGAGGCCATCTTCTGCTTGTTGTAGGCCTTCTGTGTTAGGTCACGCAACTGTTGGATGGTCATGGAGCGTGGACAGGCCATGACGCCAAGATGGTGGCTGACTCCAGGGTGCAGATTTCTTACAAAGAGGCTTTTGAAGTTCACATCCTCTTCAAGGTCAGGTTCGTTGTGTGCACCAAAGTAGGCTTGACGGAGTCGGTTGTAGTAAGCTTGTGGAACCTCTTGTCGACCTTGTTTGATCTCCAAGGCAGTTAACAGTCCATGTTCAGACTCAGGGTCTGTAAACTCTTTAATCAGGACCTCACGAAGTAGCTGGTAGCTTGGACTGGGCTGACTGGGCTGTCGATCTAGGAAGTTTCGTACCTCAGGACTTGACGTGGCTCTTAGGAGGTATCTGTCAGTCACGTCAGTCACATGAGGTCTCATTTCCAGATGAAATTCGATATCTTGCAGGTAAGCCTGGATGTCGTGGCCCTCTGCGGAGTTTGGGTTGAACTTGCTGATGTTTTTAGACAGCTTGTTGAGGTCTTTGATGGTCATCCCATGTGCAGCTCCAAGGTCTGCTTGGATGGGAGGTATTCTTTCGTTGGCAGGAAAGGGTTGTGTGGCGAAGGCAGGTGAGGTTTTGGGTTGTGGCCCTTCGCGCCTTTCGTCATATGCCAGTTCTTGGACGTGGGACTCTGCTCTGCTCAGCAGTGGTGAGGCTGAGAGATGCTTCTCTTTTCTTGGCTCTTGTTTCAGCTCATAAGCATCTTTGAGTTCTTTTCTGACCATGTAGAGCTCATCGTTGGTATCGTCTAGTTGTTGGGTCAGATTGTCCATTTCGGTTCTATACCTTTCAAGGTGGTCTTTCAAGGTACTGATTTCAACATTCTTGTTTCTGATGTCATTCTTGGCTTTCTCTAGTAGCTGTTTGGCATACTGGAGTCTGTTTACCAGGTCTTTCTGGACAGCCTTTGAATGTTGTTGGTCGAGCTGCGCTGCTGCCAGGGCTGCTTGGAGCTTCTTAACTTGTTCTGTTGTTTCCTGCTCCTTCTCGTTGGGTGCTTTGAGTTGATCTTGAACTTTCACTTCCAGCTTGTCTATGTGATGTTGAGCACGTGTCAGCTCCTCTTGAAGGTGGGTGATGTGCTTGTCGCTCAGTTTCAGCTGGGTTGTGAAGGCATAGCTTAGAGAGCTGGGGATCTTGACTAGCTCCTCGTGGTTGTTGTTCTGGCTTGAATCTTCTCAGGATTAGGATTATTATTAAAAACAATAACAGTTCAAAAGTCTTGGGGGTGAGGCTGTCTGTCATGCCTCTCAGCCAAGTGTTCACATCTTCCCCTTGGGCAATGGGGTCTGCAGTGAGCATGTTGACACGCTGGGGAGAAGAGAGACTGACACAGATCTGTGTGGAGTAGAAGCCTATGTGTAGTGGGACAACTAAGTGTTGTTTCAGTGATTGTGAACCACTAGTGAAGTGTGGTAATGACTGTGTTGGTCTCAGGGTGTCTAAGTAGACTAGGGATGTGAAGACTTCGTCACTCTAATTCTTGTCGACCTTGTTTGATCTCCAAATTAGTTAACAGTCCATGTTCAGACTCAGGGTCTGTAAACTCTTTAATCAGGACCTCACGAAGTAGCTGGTAGCTTGACTTTGTTTGACTGGGCTGTCGATCTAGGAAGTTTCGTACCTCAGGACTGGATGTGGCTCTAAGGAGGTATAACCTGTCTCTGTCAGTCACATGAGGTCTCATTTCCAGATGAAACTCGATATCTTGCAGGTAGGCCTGGATGTCGTGGCCCTCTGTGGAGTTTGGGTTGAATCTGCTGATGTTTTTAGACCACTTGTTGAGGTCTTTGATGGTCATCCCATGTGCAGCTCCAGCGTCTGCTTGGATGGGAGGTTTTCTTTCATTGGCAGGAAAGGGTTGTGTGGCGAAGGCAGGTGAGGTTTTGGGTTGTGGCCCTTCGCTTCTCTCGTTGTATGCCAGTTCTTGGATGTGGGACTCTGCTCTGCTCAGCAGTGGTGAGGCTGAGAGATGCGTCTCTTTTCTTGGCTCTTGTTTCAGCTCATAAGCATCTCTGAGTTCTTTTCTGACCATGTAGAGCTCATCGTTGGTATCGTCTAGTTGTTGGGTCAGATTGTCCATTTCAGTTATGTACCTTTCAAGGTGGTCTTTCAAGGTACTGATTTCAACATTCTTGTTTCTGATGTCATTCTTGGCTTTCTCTAGTAGCTGTTCGGCATACTGGAGTCTGTTTACCAGGTCTTTCTGGACAGCCTTTGAATGTTGTTGGTCGAGCTGCGCTGCTGCCAGGGCTGCTTGGAGCTTCTTAACTTGTTCCGTTGTTTCCTGCTCCCTCTCGTTGGGTGCTTTGAGTTGATCTTGAACTTTCACTTCCAGCTTGTCTATGCGGCGTTGAGCACGTGTCAGCTCCTCTTGAAGGTGGGTGATGTGCTTGTCGCTCAGTTTCAGCTGGGTTGTGAAGGCGTAGCTTAGGGAGCTGGTGATTTTGACTAGCTCCTCGTGGTTGTTGTTCTGGCTTGAATCTTGTGTCAGGAATCTTCTCAGGATTAGGATTATTATTAAAAATGTCAGTGATTGTGAACCACTAGTGAAGTGTGGTAATGACTGTGTTGGTCTCAGGGTGTCTAAGTAGACTAGGGATGTGAAGACTTCGTCACTCTAATGAGGAAGAGGAAAAAGAGAGAAAAAGGTGAAAACAATTCAATGAAAAGAAACAATTCCTTTTTCAGTTAGAGAAATTCTTTCTTTTTTTTTTTAGTTAAATGTTGTTATCAAGAAGGTAAACAGTATTATTATATCTCTGTTTGAGACAAAAGAATACAATAATAATACTGATATCTCTTTTCTTAGTCTGACAGGATTGACACTGTACACCTTGCAGTTGGACCGCTCACCAGGGAGGCTGCGAAGGTGACAGTTGTTCAACACTTATCTCTATTAAATTGATCTCAGCATTGGATGAGATGCTAAAATTTGGATTGCGTTTTCAAATGTAGGGAGGTTAGGAAGAACGAAGGAGGGGTTGGTTACAATCAAATCCATAAGGATGATTCGTCTTTTTTTGACAAGATTCTGTATCTCATTCACTTAGAATTGATTGATGGTTCTTACAGGTCCCTACAAATGTGAAGAGTGAAGAGGAAAGAAAGCAGGAGAGAACAGGAGAGAAGGGAAGGAGACAGTAAACTGAGTGGATCGGGTCCACTAGCAGTTTCTGTGCCATTCTGTGGACGTAAGGACATGTTCTGTGAAGACCAGAGAGGTTAAAAGGCCTCCTAAGGAATCTCAGTCTGGTTCTTGTCATCTAGGTGGGGGGGGAGTCAATCCAAAGAGCTTGTGATCGTGATTACTATCATGGATTTACATGTGATGGTCATGCTGTGCATTTCTTTGACCATCAATCTTGATTACTTGCCCCAAAATTGACAATCTCCTTGGAATTGTCAATAAGTGTTCTTTTGTTTTAATGC
>NW_015655588.1:235086-242424 GCF_001515625.1 Sinocyclocheilus rhinocerous | reverse complement strand
GGACATGTTCTGTGAAGACCAGAGAGGTTAAAAGGCCTCCTAAGGAATCTCAGTCTGGTTCTTGTCATCTAGGTGGGGGGGGAGTCAATCCAAAGAGCTTGTGATCGTGATTACTATCATGGATTTACATGTGATGGTCATGCTGTGCATTTCTTTGACCATCAATCTTGATTACTTGCCCCAAAATTGACAATCTCCTTCCTGAGTTGTTCTTTTGTATTAATGTTGCAAGCTGTTCTGTGAAAAAGTTGGTTGGTTAGGCTTGCTTCAGACTGGCTGGCGCTAGGATCTGATTTATGAACATTCTGTTGTCTTGGGCCTTTCTGTGGAATTCAGCTCCTGGTGTTTCAACCATGTTCTTGATCGAATCTTAAATTGTCTTATTCACTCTGATACCCTACAATTTGTTTTAATGCTCAACTGAAAAATGACTTTTTGTATTATCTGGTGGATTATGGTCCTTGAGGTGAAGAGGGTGGAGGAAGTTTTATGCTTTCCTTTAGGCCCCAAAGCTCTTCAACCCATTATTCGAGTATCACCTTTATACGGATCTTCCATGAACTTTGATGTTTGAGTACAGCAGGCATATGGATTAAGACTGACAATTGGCTGGAGGATGTACTGGACATTGTGAGAACTTGAATTGAATTCAGATAAGACTTTATTCACTATATTACATTTAATTCTTCATTCATGGACATTGATCTGTTTTGAACTCTATTTACATTTTTGTTCTTTTTGTGTGTTTTTATTTGGTGTGAATAATCTGGATGAAATGTCAAAATGAAATAACTATTGCTATGCTTACTTGAATGTTTTTTTTTTTGTTTTTTTTACTAAATATAAATTACCAATAATTTGCATTCAATGATAGTCTCTGATTTTTGTTTATGCTTTGTTAAACGGATTATGTTATTGCAGTAGGTGTCCTTTTATAAATAAGTTGTATGACTGGTTTTGGGTTTAGTTAAATCAGAAACGGTTATAATGTCACACCCGATTTGACAGTGTTCCAGTACAAAAGTGTGAAAACCAAGATGGATGCATCCACAGTTATATCAGTTGATAAAAACACTAATTACACAGCTCTGTTGAATACTTGATTCTGATTGGTCAGTCGCGACATTTCTAGGTATGTTATCCCTTGATAAAAAAACGGTAAAAGCTATAACACAGGCTCATCAACTGAAGTCGGCACAATACTCTTGCTAGGAACAGTTTTTCTTCCTGGAAGCTTTGCGTTTGGTTGGCTAATAAGATTTTAAAACTCAAATCAATATTATGTGTATAATTATTTAATTATGTCATCCTGGTATCGTGGACTCGCTCTCTCATTTCATACAAACGCATCTGCTGCCATTTTGTGACGATTGTTTTGTACACTGTAATGGATTATAAGATGTAACTAACAAACTGGTAAGATTTTAAAACATTTCCTTAAATATCTTTTATCGCCATAATTCTTTAATAAAGCAGTAGTTTTAGCACCACTCACCGGTAATTTTGTTTTCAAACTGCCAGAAAATACAATAACCAACCTAATAAAACATTGTCACATTCTCATTCATCTGTTTTGGGAGAAACTGAATGTGTTTATAGCACCACTCAATGGACATTTCACTTTGTGCAGCGATTTCTACCTGTTTTCCCATTATACTGCATAATTATTACAGTTCACAATCAGCCATCTAACGCTTTCAACTAACTAATTAAGATCTGATGTTTAATTGAAGAGACTTTCACATTTTATTCTTCAACATACAGTAAATGACACAATCAAATTTCAAAATTAATTTTGATGCCACTGTTTTTAAAATGTCAAGTTTTTAAAAAGTTAGTTTGCTAAGAAGTTGCTGTACGGACAACGATGTTGTCCTTACAACCTTACAACCTTGTGGTAGTCGTAATTCTAATTTCCCGGATTCCTGAGAGAACCTATGGTTCTAAAATGCTATTTCTCTTCAAGTTCTAGATGTACAAACTGAATATTCCATCTTTACAGATTTTGTTTCTGCTTTTGTCAAACAAAGGTGTTTGATTATTTAGAAATAACTGGAAAAGACTAATATTTTTTATCACTGTGTGGTTGAACCGCTGTAATTTTGTGGTTAGCTTCTCTTTCAACGATAAAAAGGTTTATTGGACTCTGTCTTATGTCTGTGTAGATATTACCTTATGGCATAGATATTAACATAAGTCTGCCCTGTGGTAGAGAGAGAGAGAGAGAGATGAGGCAGTGTCAAAATTCTGATTAACGATAGTTTAATTTAATCAGCACTTCCCATCTCTGTAGTGGCTTATTATTTTTAACAGGTCTCTCTCTCTCTCTCTGGAGTGCCCTGTATGTGGTGTTGGTGAGTGAGTGAGTGAATAGAGGAGTTATGATTAATGGAAATTCATAGCTTGTGCAGTATGTCTCCTCTGACTCCCCATCCCTGTCCACTTCCTCTCTCTTTCCTTCTCTCTCTCTCTCTCTCTCTCTGAACAAAGCTGACGGCTGCAGTGCCTCTGCAGCACAATGACTGTTGTCTGAAATATGAGGAGATGTACAGCATGGAAAGAATTGAGAATATGCAAATGCACCACTGTCAAATCACTATAATCTGACTCCGTGTGTGTGTGTGAGATAAAGAGAGAGAGAGGGAGAGAGAAGGAGTTTTTCAGCATTAGTGTACGTTAAGTTTTTTTTTTTTTTTACATCAGTGCAGAAAAGTGTGGGAGGCAAGAGAGACAATGACACTTAAGAGCAATTTGGCAGTACCAAACTAAATCTTAACAAATGTTATGATGCATGACACAGAACAGTGTCTACAGCACTTTTTTTAATTTAACACCAAGAGCAGAACCAGTGGATAGTTTCAGGGGAAAAAAATTCTCACTGAGCTTCTAAAGTGCAGCATGAATGTGAAAGGTGTAATGCTGAAATATGGACAAAAAGTGAGAAGAGGCAATGCCTCCGCACCTCTGTGATTGGCAGATTATCCAGTCAGTCTGATCTGTCTTTGACCCATTCTGCAAATTGGCCTGAAGATATTAATTACAACGTAAACAACTCAGAGATCACCATTTTTGCTTAGGACCAAATTTAAATGAATTCAACGTGATGGAAATTAACTTGAAAGGATGAAAATAATAACACGGTAAAATTAAACTAATAACTATACAGCAGCAGTAGTAAATAAAATATAACCTTTTTACTGTATTATTGTAGTTTGTTAATGCAACATAAAAACGTTTATACATGTAATAAATATTATGCAAATACTGTATAAATACAAATATTATACAAACAAACACCATTAAATGTGAAATTCAAGTGGTACAGCATGGTACTAGCAACACCAAGTAATAGGATTGACTCTTAGGGAACATAATGGCATATACCTTTATATATACACCTTTAATGCACTGTTGCTTAAAAAAAATGCCACTTAAAAAACTAAAAATGTCTGCCAAATGCACACATGTATGTGAATGCCTTTAACTTAGAAGATGGGTAAACATCAAATGGATCATGAATTTACATTGGACAACAAAACAAAACAAAACTAAAAGCTGTCTCATTTCAGAACTCCACCACAT
This sequence comes from Sinocyclocheilus rhinocerous, assembly GCF_001515625.1. Lineage (NCBI taxonomy): Eukaryota > Metazoa > Chordata > Actinopteri > Cypriniformes > Cyprinidae > Sinocyclocheilus > Sinocyclocheilus rhinocerous. The sequence continues at coordinate 238,842 of NW_015655588.1, read as the reverse complement.
TAAATGTGTGTGTGAATATTTCATAAAGCCGACCATCTGTGTTTGTTTGTGTTCAGACTTCTAACATTTACACTTCCTTTGGAAGCTGATCTGAAATTTCAGTTTCCATTTCAACATGTTAAAATGTCTAGTGAAGATCCAACACCTCTGATCAATCATCCAAAGAAACGCCAACACATTCATGGTGTGAGAGATTCTCACCATAACAATCCCACACTGTATTATCAATGGAAATGTTGACGTTTAAAAAAAATGGCTCAGTTTTCAAAGCTAATCTGTATCTCAGCACTGTGACTAGGGTGACCATACGTCCTCTTTTCCCCGGACATGTCCTCTTTTTGGACCTAAAAAAAATGTGTCCGGCCAGGATTTCTTAATCGCCCAAAATGTCCGGTATTTGGCTGTTTTCTTAATCTAGCTCCAGCTGAATCTCTGACCATTGCCGCCTGCTCCCGCAACATGCGTTTCACTCCCGCAATTTTCGTGTTCACTCCTTTAAACATTCTAATATTGTATATAATTTTCCCGCATCAGGGAGCCGCTCTCAGTATTTAAATTTTTAAACTGTTGCCATGGGTTGATTTTCCCAAGTGGGTTAACGGTTTGAAATATTGTATAAATTACATTTGACTGAAATGCTTGTATTGAATCATTTTGCATTCTACCTATGATAAAACTTTCATGGACTTTTACATTAACTATTCCCTCCTGGTGGAATGATCTGCCCAACTCAATCCAAGCAGCTGAGCCCTTAATCATTTTCAAGAAACAGCTGAAAACGCATCTCTTACATCTTCATTTGACCCTCTAACTCTAGCACTCTCTATTATAATGCTAATTCAAATTTTATCTGCTTGTTTTTTATAAAAGAAATTGACCCTCTAACATTTGCACTCTCTATTCTATTTCTATTCTAACTACTTGTTTTATTTAAAAAGAAAAAAATAGCCTTTAACACTAGCATTCTCTATTCTTTCTACTTATTTTCTTTTTATTTATTATAAATAATGACCTTCTAACACAAGCATTATATATTATTTTTCTGTTCTATTGACTTGTTTTATTTTTATTTAAAAATGACCCTCTAACACTAGCATTCCCTATTCCTTTTCTATTCTATCTACTTGTTTTCTTTTTATTTATTCTAAAAACAAAGCAAGCAAACAAACACACACACACACACAAACTTGCTATGTATACTTTTAGGTGAAACACCACCCACGAACCCCGTCCCCCACTGTCCTCTTTTTGGAAAACTAAAATATGGTCACCCTTGCTGTGACTGGTATGTCAGACATAGACACATCCACCCCTGCTCATAATAATCTCTCTGCTCTTTATTTCAGTGTGCTGAATGTGGAAATGGCCTTCGCCTCCAGAGGGAGAGAACTATTGCCTCTTTATTGCTGTTTGAAAAGTACTTCACCGCCAAGTCTTTGACTGATAGACAGGATTCTTGCAGCCAGATCTCTTTCATTAGTTTTACAATGTTACCTTTGTTCTCCAGCATGTTATCCGAGTTACCCAGGCCTTTCAGGAGCAAAGCAGGGAATATTCCTCCGTTTAGATGGGAGTTTTATTGGCTAGAACATGAAATGAGTATGTGTTTGAGAGGGAGAAAGAGAACAGATAGAAAGAAACAATTGTCATCAAGTAAGGTGGTGTGTGATGTGTCTGATTGACCAAAGCAGCTTTATTTTTATATTTATTCCTTCTACTGCTGCTGTGAATCACTGTTGTACTGAAAATTCACCTAATTCCATGAAATTACAGTCGTCCCTCAAAATATCCCCCAAAAAAGCTAGAATATTGCATGCAGAAGAGAAGGGAGATTGCTTTTGCAGAGGTTACATGCATAAACAAGTGGTTTCAATATCTCAGAATCAGAAGCACGATATTGAAAGTGTCATCTAACTGAAATAGATTTAGGGCCGCCAGGCCTCTGTTAATGTACTTCTGCTTTCCTCTCTGCTCTCTGTTGCTTTATGATTCATTTACATAGAAAGGCTTATTGAGAGGACTGTTTATAAACCATGCAAATGACGTGGAAAGCTGTAGGAAAATGAATCTTGTTTCTCCCAGAAGCAATGTACTTTGCCTTTGTCCAAAGAGTCACTTGTTCTTCTGCATTTTTGTCTTTATTTCCAGACACAGTCCCTGTGTTTCATATGTAAATTTTTCTATCCTTCTCTTTTCTTTCTTTTTGTCTTTTGAATATTTTTTTCCTCCCTCAGTCTGTTTAATGGTTTTTACTTGTTGTAATGCTGCACATTCCACTGATATCTGTCAGCAGTGGCCTGCTCAGTAACCACAAAGTGTGTGTTTTTTGCATGTATTTACTACTCTCAACAGTAGGCAAGCTTCTGGAGCTTAACCCCCGAATGTTTTCATAAATTGTTTGGTAATGTTTTCCAGTAATAAAATTAGTCATACCTCTACTCTAAACTTCAAAGATAGTTTTGCCAGCCAGAATTTTTGATTATTTGATTAAACTATAGTGTTTTTCAACAACTTGGAAGCTCATTCTAATTGTCACAGCGTTCTGGTCTACCGGCAACACTGAAGAATTTAGCTGAAACTGTGTGTTGACTTCAATGTTGATTTTGCCTCCTCCAAGCACAGAAAGTTTTAGAGACTAAATATTTATTACTAAACATATTGGGCCTCATTTATCAATCTAACGTAGAAACGAGGGCAGATCCGTGCGCACAAATCAACTTACGACAGAGTTAACGTGTGATTCATGAAACATATGCCGCCAATCTCATCAAACGAATGATTGCACGTTGATAAATGTGGCGGCAGAAAACAATCGTCATTTGAATATCACGCCCCTAACAACACCCCGGTTTAGAAGCCTCGCCCTAGAGTTTATGACACGGTGAAACGAAACCTGGCCAAAAAGGGGATTGATCTTACTCCAAAAACACCCTTTAATCTTGTAATTGCAAACAATTAGGCTATAAAGTTATGTCATTTATATGTATATTAAAATACTGGTAAATAAACAGCCTATTTAGTTCCCCTCACTCTACAACAAATATTTTAAATTTAACGGCATTCAGAACAGAACAAGAATGAAAAATAAGTAGTTATAAAATTATGTATTAAACTATAAAATAAAGCACAAATAGTGGCATTCATTATAAACAGCATACAAATGTCAAGCAAATCTGAAAAGGCATTGGGCTCACGAGCCTGTCTCATAGTCTACCACAAGAATCAAAATGTTTCAATTTTTGCCATATTTGTAACATTTGTTTGCATAACTATTATTCATTATGTAGCCTAAACATGGCTTTATACTTCACTCATGTTCTAATATCCGTGTAAAATCCTTCACATGCGCAAAAATTTTTGTTTTGGAGCTGCATGCTGATTTTACAGCGGACCTTTTAAAATAAACAGTGTAGCTTTTATGTTTGGTTGACTGCATTTTAGTTTGATGATGAATGGCTGAAATGACAGGCAACGGTAGAACTAATGGCGCCTGTGCGATCTAATAAAGATATAAAGAAAAGAAATAAAATGCATTGAGAGTATCACAAAAACGAGCTTAGCCTACTTGTTGCACAGTGTTTTTTTTTTCCTTTTGTTAATCTGTTAATTATATTATAGCCTATTATATATTTTGTGTGATCCTATTTATTTTATTCATTTTATATACTTAATTTCTGTTTTTCTCCTTTCACAGAAGCGCAGCAGGTGCATGATGTGACGATTTAATCCTCATGGTCTTGTTTACGCTGCTATTCG